>NC_079389.1:22681144-22981144 GCF_029220125.1 Pseudoliparis swirei
AATAAAAAAAAGGATCAGAGTTCACGGTGACCTCGTCGACCTATAAAATGTTTCACTTCCTTTCCTCTAGAATGTTCCCTGTCCACTAAAGGCCACGTTTACATAAACAACATTACATTGACGAGTTACCCCTCCTCAAAATGAAGGTTTTAAATTCAACTCAAACCTGGAAACGCCAAACAAACGTTGAGGTGTAATTCATGCTGCGGCCACCGGGGGCCGCCACTGAGGCGTTTACGCCGCCACTTCTCAGACGATTCGTTCGTCTAAAAAATGCTACGAATTCAAAAAGAACGGCAACTAGAACGTGACGCGGCATGCGAGCGAGTTGTGTTTGGCTAAATCTAGTGAGGAAGAGGAAGAGGAAGATTTTTAGGAAGCGGGGGGTAGACGCAGAGGGGAGGATGTGGGCGTCGATCACATCAGTTTACTCCAGACGTGCCAGAGCGGTTTCTTTCCTTCTCTTCTCTTTTCTTCACGAGCTCCGGATCCCGACCCCGACCGAGTCGTGAAAGCAGCCGTGTTTACGTCGGTGGTTTCCACGGCGACGGCGGCGAGTCGCTGACAGACCGGAGGTGTTACGTGAAGCGCCGATTGTCACGGCGGCGAGGACGAGCCAAACCAAACAATCGGCCGATGATTACAGGAGAGGAGACGAGGAGACGAGGAGACGAGGAGACGAGGGAGCCGCTCCAGCCAATCAGAGGCCTCTCCGACCGCTCTTCACCTGCTGAGTCATCGCCGCCCGGCGAGGACGGAGAGCCTCGTTTAGACTTCATGAAGAAGAAGAAGAAGATCAGGAACACATGTTCATGGAGGAGAAACTCCTTCTACTTCTTTTCCTTCTTTCTACTTCTCATCCTCCTTCTTTAACTACTTCTTCTGCTCCTTCCCCTCCTTCCTTCTTCTCCTCCTCCTGTCCTACGACTACTTCTCCTACTTCTTTCTTCTCCTCCTTCTTCCTTCTCCTCCTCCTGTCCTACTACTACTTCTCCTACTTCTTTCTTCTCCTCCTTCTTCCTTCTCCTCCTCTTGTCCTACTACTACTTCTCCTACTTCTTTCTTCTCCTCCTTCTTTCTTCTTCTTCTTCTCCTGTCCTACTACTTCTCCTACTTCTTTCTTCTCCTCCTACTTCTTTCTTCTCCTCCTTCTTCCTTCTTCTCCTACTCCTGTCCTACTACTACTTCTCCTACTTCTTTCTTCTCCTCCTTCTTTCTTCTTCTTCTTCTCCTGTCCTACTACTACTTCTCCTACTTCTTTCTTCTCCTTCTCCTTCCTCTTCTTCTACCAACTGTTCTACTTCTTCTTCTTTCAAACCTTAAACAATTCTAAATGTTATATATTTATTTTGCTTATTTATTTATTTTTCGCGTCATAAAAACAAAACGATTCAAATGAAAAGGAAATAAAAACTTTTTTTATTTATTTAAACACGTTTTTGTCTTTAAGGAGTTATTCACGTTGTATTTATAAGCGTGTCAGAGTTTGTGTAAACATATTCATTTATAATATTTATTTCATGTTGCACACATCACGACTTTATACTTCTCCTTTCGCCCCAGTACTCATTTTCCCAGAGGACAGCCTGAACGCATCGTGAAGTCCCTGCAGGTTCTCCTGTGGCGGTCTCTCAGCGAGCTGCTCGTTGAGCTCGTTGTTCTACAAATAGACGAGTGAACAACTTAAAATGTTTTGATGTCACGAAACATTAAATATAAAGCTTGTGGAACCTTTTTCACCTCAACTATGTATTCTAAGTGTATTGAATTAAACCTTCTTCTTAGCTTGCCTATCAACATTTAAGGCAGCCAGGTTTCAAATTATTTATTTAGTTAAAAATGTATTTATTTTATTATTAATTCATTATTTATTTTTAATTCATTATTTATTTTAAGTTAATTTAACCAGGAAAAGCCTCATTGGGATTACAAATCTCCTTTACCAGAGTCCTGGCCCAGACAGCAGCAGCAGCACATTACAAAGCTTCAGACATACAACATAAAACAGTGGCAGACAATATATTTTTTTAAACGTTTTGTTTTTTTAGATCACAGCATGAGTAAAACCAAAACTAAGACCCACGTCATAATAACCCAGTTCACACAGGAGCACATACTTCCGTCAAAGAAACCATCTGCAACCAGATGAACCTTCCTCCAGCTCTTTACATCTATTTTTAAAAACACCTCAAGAGAGACCCAGTTCCCGGAGACCAGATCAGTCTGCAGCAAACTCCAAGGGACAGGAGCAGCAAACCTAAAAGCTCATTTTCCATTTCTAATCAGTTAATTAACACACTAGCCCCCCCAACAGGTGGTCTGAATGACCCGCCAATCAACCCAGGTGTATTGTGACTTTCAACTACATTTAAACTGCACTAACTGCACTAAACTGCACTAACTTTTACAATATTGTCCTCTAAATAATTTTGTAGTTATTTTGTAATAATTTTGTAATATATTTTTATTATTTAAAAAGAAGTTGTTAATATTTCTTATTATTTTTGTATTAATATTTTTTTTATTTATTATTATTATATATCTATTTTTTTTATTTAAAAATAAATTGTTAATATTTTTTATTTTAAAATTTTTAAATCATTATAATTTAAAAATAAATTGTTAATATGTGTTATTATTTTTTTATAGTTATGTTTTTTTTTTTATTTTACTTTTTGTTGTTGCAGATGTTCACATTGCCAGACAGATTTGACATTGACTGAAACAGGCCTGTTTTTAAATAAATGAATACTGCCACCTGCTGGTCAAAACACAGAGATACACCCAACGTGGGTGTAGTACTAACGGCTACTGGAGTGATACTCAAGGACAACTGCCATTATTTTATGACATTGACAACACAATTGATCCATTAACGATGTTTTGAATGATTATATTGTTTAAACTTTATTAAAAAACTATTTATCATATATATTGTATATATTAATATACATCAATCCGCTATATATTGTAATTATATAATATATATTTGGTTCATAAAATTAAAAAATTAAAATAAAATGTTATGACATAGAAAACACAATTGATCAATTGATAATGTTTTACATTATTATATTGTTTAAACTTTATTGAAAACATATTTTATCTATTAATATATATCCATCCACTTTGTATTTGTAATTATATTCTATAGATTTGGTTCATAAAATATATATTTTTTTAAACAGTCAAAAACTAAACGCACTACCACTATTTTATGACATCGATCAATTAACGATGTTTTAAATGATTATATAATTACAATATGTAGCGTATGAATGTATATTAACAGATTAAAAAATATGATGCGTAGTTTTTCGATCAGGTTTAAACAATATAATATATATATTTGCTTCATAAAACATAAAAAATAAATTAAAAAACAGGCAATTACTAGACACACAAACGCGTCACTGCCACTATTTTATGACATTGATCAATTAACTCGTTTAAGATTTAAACCTGATCGAAAAACTATTTACCATATTTGTATTAGTTTGTATCTATTAATATACGCTGTATTTTATAATTATATTATGTATATTTGGTTCATAAAATAAAAAATATAAAAAATATAAAACAGGCAATAACTAGACACACTCAATCGCGTCACGCGTGAGCCCGCACTGAGCGCAGGACCCCTCCCTCTCTGACGCGCTATTCGGTCGCCGGCTCGCTGTAGATCGCTCGGTTCAGGTCGCGCGACTCTTTTGGAGGACAGGTGAACCATGGCGGCGCTGCGCGTGACCCGGCTGCTCGGCCCGACGGCGGCGGCCTTCAGCGCGCTGAGCGGCGCGCGCAAAGTAAGGACCGGGAAAATGTGTCAATGTTCCCGCGGTTAGTCCCGAAAAGACGAGTCTCGAGCTCACAAGGGCGAGCTGCTAGCGAGCTGTCAATCATGTGGTTGTCATGGCAAAGAGACTTTCACACGTCTTTCCAGCCGAGTAATGACCTTTATACACGATAAGAATGTGGAATAAACAATGATATTTATCTACCGGTGATTATTTATATACAATATTTAATTGTGGGTAGGTGGAGTGTAATATAAATAGTGCAAATTGTAATGCTAATATTCTAAATATACTAATATAAACACTTAAAAGTTCAATGTAATTTATATTAGAAGTAAAATAACATCAACACAGGACACATATACGTTAAATAATGTACATAAAGCTTATAACACGTCTGTGTATTTAGAAAAGCGCCATACAAGTCTGAATTATTATTAGTATTATTATAAACTACACCAGGACGATACATACATAATACAAGAGGTGCATTCAGGTGCTTTTTGTAATACAAGGTGAGGTGCATTCAGGTGCTTTTTGTAATATAAGGTGACGGTGCATTCAGGTGCTTTTTGTAATGCAAGATGATGGTGCATTCAGGTGCTTTTGTAATGCAAGGTGAGGTGCATTCAGGTGCTTTTTGTAATTGATGGTACGGTGCATTCAGGTGCTTTTTGTAATAAAAGGTGAGGTGCATTCAGGTGCTTTTTGTAATACAAGGTGAGGTGCATTCAGGTGCTTTTTGTAATTGATGGTGAGGTGCATTCAGGTGCTTTTTGTAATACAAGGTGAGGTGCATTCAGATGCTGTTTGTAATGCAAGGTGAGGTGCATTCAGGTGCTTTTTGTAATTGATGGTGAGGTGCATTCAGGTGCTTTTTGTAATACAAGGTGAGGTGCATTCAGGTGCTTTTTGTAATTGATGGTGAGGTGCATTCAGGTGCTTTTTGTAATACAAGGTGAGGTGCATTCAGGTGCTTTTTGTAATTGATGGTGAGGTGCATTCAGGTGCTTTTTGTAATACAAGGTGAGGTGGATTCAGGTGCTTTTTGTAATTGATGGTGAGGTGCATTCAGGTGCTTTTTGTAATACAAGGTGAGGTGCATTCAGGTGCTTTTTGTAATTGATGGTGAGGTGCATTCAGGTGCTTTTTGTAATACAAGGTGAGGTGCATTCAGGTGCTTTTTGTAATACAAGGTGAGGTGCATTCAGGTGCTTTTTGTAATTGATGATGAGGTGCATTCAGGTGCTTTTTGTAATACAAGGTGAGGTGCATTCAGGTGCTTTTTGAAATACAAGGTGAGGTGCATTCAGGTGCTTTTTTTAATACAAGGTGAGGTGCATTCAGGTGCTTTTTGTAATTGATGATGAGGTGCATTCAGGTGCTTTTTGTAATACAAGGTGAGGTGCATTCAGGTGCTTTTTGTAATACAAGGTGAGGTGCATTCAGGTGCTTTTTGTGATACAAGGTGAGGTGCATTCAGGTGCTTTTTGTGATACAAGGTGAGGTGCATTCAGGTGCTTTTTGTAATTGATGGTGAGGTGCATTCAGGTGCTTTTTGTGATACAAGGTGAGGCATTCAGGTGCTTTTTGTAATTGATGATGAGGTGCATTCAGGTGCTTTTTGTAATACAAGGTGACGGTGCCCTCGTGTGCTTTTTGTAATACAAGGTGAGGTGCATTCAGGTGCTTTTTGTAATTGATGGTGAGGTGCATTCAGGTGCTTTTTGTAATACAAGGTGAGGTGCATTCAGGTGCTTTTTGTAATACAAGGTGAGGTGCATTCAGGTGCTTTATGTAATTGATGATGAGGTGCATTCAGGTGCTTTTTGTAATACAAGGTGACGGTGCCCTCATGTGCTTTTTGTAATACAAGGTGAGGTGCATTCAGGTGCTTTTTGTAATTGATGGTGAGGTGCATTCAGGTGCTTTTTGTAATACAAGGTGAGGTGCATTCAGGTGCTTTTTGTAATTGATGATGAGGTGCATTCAGGTGCTTTTTGTAATACAAGGTGACGGTGCCCTCATGTGCTTTTTGTAATACAAGGTGAGGTGCATTCAGGTGCTTTTTGTAATTGATGGTGAGGTGCATTCAGGTGCTTTTTGTAATACAAGGTGAGGTGCATTCAGGTGCTTTTTGTAATTGATGGTGAGGTGCATTCAGATGCTGTTTGTAATGCAAGGTGAGGTGCATTCAGGTGCTTTTTGTAATTGATGGTGAGGTGCATTCAGGTGCTTTTTGTAATACAAGGTGAGGTGCATTCAGGTGCTTTTTGTAATTGATGATGAGGTGCATTCAGGTGTTTTTTGTAATACAAGGTGAGGTGCATTCAGGTGCTTTTTGTAATACAAGGTGAGGTGCATTCAGGTGTTTTTTGTAATTGATGGTGAGGTGCATTCAGGTGCTTTTTGTAATACAAGGTGAGGTGCATTCAGGTGCTTTTTGTAATTGATGGTGAGGTGCATTCAGGTGCTTTTTGTAATACAAGGTGAGGTGCATTCAGGTGCTTTTTGTAATTGATGATGAGGTGCATTCAGGTGCTTTTTGTAATACAAGTTGAGGTGCATTCAGGTGCTTTTTGTAATACAAGGTGAGGTGCATTCAGGTGCTTTTTGTAATACAAGGTGACTGCCCTCATGTGCTTTTTGTAATACAAGGTGAGGTGCATTCAGGTGCTTTTTGTGATACAAGGTGAGGTGCATTCAGGTGCTTTTTGTAATTGATGGTGAGGTGCATTCAGGTGCTTTTTGTGATACAAGGTGAGGTGCATTCAGGTGCTTTTTGTAATTGATGATGAGGTGCATTCAGGTGCTTTTTGTAATTGATGGTGAGGTGCATTCAGGTGCTTTTTGTGATACAAGGTGAGGTGCATTCAGGTGCTTTTTGTAATACAAGGTGACGGTGCCCTCATGTGCTTTTTGTAATACAAGGTGAGGTGCATTCAGGTGCTTTTTGTAATTGATGGTGAGGTGCATTCAGGTGCTTTTTGTGATACAAGGTGAGGTGCATTCAGGTGCTTTTTGTAATACAAGGTGACGGTGCATTCAGGTGCTTTTTGTAATACAAGGTGAGGTGCATTCAGGTGCTTTTTGTAATTGATGGTGAGGTGCATTCAGGTGCTTTTTGTAATACAAGGTGAGGTGCATTCAGGTGCTGTTTTTAATGCAAGGTGAGGTGCATTCAGGTGCTTTTTGTAATTGATGATGAGGTGCATTCAGGTGCTTTTTGTAATTGATGATGAGGTGCATTCAGGTGCTTTTTGTAATACAAGGTGACGGTGCCCTCATGTGCTTTTTGTAATACAAGGTGAGGTGCATTCAGGTGCTTTTTGTAATTGATGGTGAGGTGCATTCAGGTGCTTTTTGTAATACAAGGTGAGGTGCATTCAGGTGCTTTTTGTGAGTCAAGTTCACACGGTCGAGCTGCTAGCTGCCAATAATGTTGTTGTTGAGTGGAAGTACTGAGTCATTTAACATATTTACAGCATATTAATGCACATTATACAACATAGGAATGAGGAATAAATGGTGATATAAAGTATTAACAGTGTTTATGTTCTATATATAGAATATGAACATAGTGGGCAGGTCTAGTGTAATATAAATAGTGCAAATTGTAATGACAAGTAACGCTAATAATATAAAAATACTATTATAAACACTAACACGATGACGATACAACGTGAGGTGCATTCAGGTGCTTTTTGTGTGTGTTGTTTCCCCTGTTGGAAGGAGAGAGAACTGGCTGGTTGTTGTTGTTGTTTACGATGTCTTGACCTTTTTTCCTTTTTTAAATTCCTGCAGGCAGCGCTCTGCGTGTTAAACGTCTCGAGGGTGAAGTCGGAGTCTAAATCTCCGAATCCATGAATGTAAACGGGGGCGAATGGGATTTTTCCCGTCTCCCCTGAAGTCACCGCGGGTTCCTTTCCGCTCCTCGTTTCGTCCTCTTCCCGTTTCTCTCGTCTGGATCCATAACGCCGCCGTCGCCCTCTGCAGATATGATATCTTTTACGACGCCGCCGTTGCCGTATTTGGCGAGGCGGCGGCGCGTGAACGAGACCGTAAAGCAGAGCGGCGAGGCGGCGGCCCTGAGGCTTTTTACATTACAGCTCAATATAATTTCTACAGCCTCCAGAATGACCGTAAAGTTGAATCAACACCTCTAACACAGTTTACAATAATAAAAACTATAATAACTCGAGACCTTCATGAAGGTCGGATGCAGAGTTCAGAGGATAGAAACCAGCTTGTGTTCTAATTAAGTCACATTTACAGGGAACTCGATTGTTATACGTAGATATATATATATATATATATATTCCATCGCCGTCTCGTCCGACCGAGTCTCGTTTATTCACTTTGTAATTTCCATTAATTGCTCATTTGTTTTAGGTAATGTACAAAACAAACACCGGGGGAACGGCGGCGGCCCCCGCGGTCGTTTGTGCGCTCTCACATTATGTCGACGCCCTCGGCCTCGTTGGCGAATTACTTTTTAATACCCGCGCTGTTCTCGTCGTGCAGACGCTCCCGAAAACTAATTTGAGTTGACATTTTCATAAAGTGGTGGAGAAGTTTGTCGGAATAACCCCCCTCCCCCCTCCTCCCATGCCGCGTTCAAGGTGCGCTCCCTGTCGTCCTCCAGGCAGGTGTGCACACGAGCTCGGCGAGGAGCCTGCGGTACGGCTGGTTGTCCTACGTTCTCGGCGAGAGGACGACGCCGCGGTTCAACCAGAACAGCCGGATCATCACGCTGGACGGCAACCTGTGCTCGGGGAAAGGAGCGATGGCCCAGCAGCTGGCCGACAGCCTGGGTAACTACCCCCCCTCTGGAGGGCACCCAAGGGTGCTCGCATGCAGCATATATATATATATATATATTTCTTTATGTATACTTATATTTTATTTATTTATATATATATTTATTTATATCCATACACATATTTATTTATAGATACATATATTTTTACATTTATATATAAATATATTTATCTTTTTTTATATATATATTTATTCTATATATCTTTATATATATACTATATATGTATCTGTATATATATTATATATGTATCTTTATATATACTTATGTATGTATATATATTTATGGATATATTTATTTTTATATGTATATTTATACATGTATATAATTATTTATGCATATTTATTTATATATATATATATATTCACATATCGGTTCGGTTCCTTATCAATACTCTAATCAGTTATTTTTAGAATTCTGTAGCTGGGGAAAAAGACAATTCATTTAGAAAATAATCAACATGGTTTTATTGTTCTTGGATGTAAAGAAATAAACTTTCTTGAGCAGCAACACAAAAAGTTTCAAAACCTCTCAAATACATTCACAGTGATTTTTATCTCTTATTGATTATCCCGTTCCAGCTGTGGACGGGATAATCAATAACCACCGGGGATTCATTCTGTTATCCAGGAGACCGACGTTCGCTCCCCGTGTTGATTTTTTAAAATCATTTCTTTTGTCACGTAACTCTGTAGTTATTTTTAAAAATCCTCAAAGTACTTTTGTTGCAATAAACTCGTCTCCACAGGAATAATCTAGCTGGTTCTGGCCTCGTTAACGCCGTGAAGAAGAGTTTATTATTATTTAATTGACACGTGTTGCTGGACTTATGTAGGAACCGTCACCACCGCGTACGCCGAGAAAAGACCGAACCGCTTTAACACGCTAGTTTAACACACTAGTGTAACACGCTAGTGTAACATGCTAGTTTAACACGCTAGTGTAACACGCAAGTGTAACACGCTAGTGTAACACGCTAGTTCAACATGCTAGTTTAACATGCTAGTTCAACATGCTAATTCAACGTGCTAATTCAACGTGCTAGTTTAACATGCTAGTTCAACATGCTAATTCAACATGCTAGTTCAACATGCTAATTCAACATGCTAGTTCAACGTGCTAGTTTAACACACTAGTGTAACACGCTAGTGTAACATGCTAGTTTAACACGCTAGTGTAACACGCAAGTGTAACACGCTAGTTTAACATGCTAGTTGAACATGCTAGTTCAACGTGCTAATTCAACGTGCTAGTTTAACATGCTAGTTCAACATGCTAATTCAACATGCTAGTTCAACATGCTAATTCAACATGCTAGTTCAACATGCTAATTCAACATGCTAGTTTAACATGCTAGTTCAACATGCTAGTTTAAAATGCTTTAACATGCTAGTTCAACATGCTAGTTCAACATGCTAGTTAAACATGCTAGTTTAACATGCTAGTTTCACATGCTAGTTCAACGTGCTAGTTCAATGTGCTAGTTCAACGTGCTAGTTCAACGTGCTAGTTCAACATGCTAGTTCAACATGCTAGTTTAACGTGCTAGTTCAACGTGCTAGTTTAACGTGCTAGTTTAACGTGCTAGTTCAACGTGCTAGTTCAACATGCTAGTTCAACATGCTAGTTTAACATACTAGTTCAACATGCTAGTTCAACATACTAGTTCAACATACTAGTTCAACATGCTAGTTCAACATGCTAGTTTAACATGCTAGTTCAATGTGCTAGTTAAACGTGCAAGTTGAACATGCTAGTTTAACATGCTTTTACTTATCGTTACATCATAATAATAATCCATTCAAGTTATTTTTAAATGAGTCATTTCCGGCGGTTCCCTCGGGTCCGGAGTCGTGCGCCGGTAGGATGAAGTCCTTTTCGGGCTCACGTGGACTTCCTGTTCCCGCCCCCACAGGTATGCTCCACATGCCGGAGGCGGACACCTGCTACATGGACCGCATGACGGGCGAGAAGGAGCCGCTGCCCGAGGACTTCAACGGGATGTGCAGCCTGGAGCGCTTCTACGCCGAGCCCAGGGCCGCCGACGGGAACAGCTACCGGCTGCAGCTGTGGATGTACACCATGCGGCTGCTGCAGTACGCCGACGCCATCGAGCACCTGCTCACCACAGGTAGCCCCGACTCGACGGGAGGGGGAGGAGCCTCACGGGGTCATTTGCATGTCTTGACCTCTCCTGTGTGTGTTCTCAGGCCAAGGCGTGGTGCTGGAGCGCTCTCCCTTCAGCGACTTCGTCTTCCTGGACGCCATGTTCAACGAGGGCTACATCAGGCGCGAGTGTGAGTATCCCCCCCCCCGTAAATAAACGTTGAAGTTAGTCAGTGATGAAACATCCGCCCCCCCCCCCCCGATCTCCCCCCCCTCCTTGCAGGTGTGGATCACTACAACGAGATCAAGGGCATCAGCCTCTGTGAGTTCCTGGAGCCTCACATGGTCATCTACCTGGACCTGCCGGCCCAGGAGGTTCAGAAGAAGCTGCAGCAGAGCGGCAAGGTAGGGTTACCACCACCGCATGCCGTCAACATGCTAGTTTAACATGCTAGTTTAACATGCTAGTTTAACATACTAGTTTAACATGCTAGTTTAACATGCTAGTTTAACATGCTAGTTTAACATGCTAGTTTAACATACTAGTTTAACATGCTAGTTTAACATGCTAGTTTAACATACTTGTTTAACATGCTAGTTTAACATGGTAGTTTAACATGCTAGTTTAACACGCTAGTTTAACATGGTAGTTTAACAAACTAGTTTAACATGCTAGTTTAACACGTTTAACATGCTAATTTAACATGCTAGTTTAACACGTTTAACATGGTAGTTTAACACGTTTAACATACTAGTTCAACATGCTAGTTAAACAAACTAGTTTAACATGCTTTAACATGCTAGTTTAACACGTTTAACATGGTAGTTTAACATGGTAGTTTAACATGGTAGTTTAACATGCTCTTACTTATCGTTACATAGTCATTATAATCCCTTCGAGTTATTTGGTGTGATAACCCGTTGCCATGACGATAGCCTCTCTGTCCTGCAGAACGTTCCGCTGTCGTACCTGAAGAGCATCGAGCAGAGCTACAAGGACTCCTTCCTGCCCCTGATGAGGTGACGAGTCACACCGTGTCACGGGACTCTGACGGGGAAATGTTTCATTGGACCAATCGTGTCGCTCCCCAAACCAACGTGTGTGTGTGTGTGTGTGTGTTCCTCCAGCGAGAAGACGGACGTGCTGGCCTACGATATGACCAAAGCCCTGAACGTCGAGATGGTGAGAGGCTTCTCTTCATCTTTTTCTTCTCTTCATCTTTTTCTTCTCTTCATCTTTTTATTCTCTTCATCTTTTTCTTCGTGTTCTCTCTCTCAACGTTTCTTCTCGTCCTCAGCTGGTCGACGACATCAAATACCCAAAGTTTGAGGGCGGGCCGTGGGCGGAGCAGGACGACATCACCTACCACCAGATGAGGATGCTGTGAGTCACACACACACACACACACACACACACACACACACACACACAGGACCTAAACCAACCACTACGACTTTAATGCTGATTCACATCCTGATTACATTTCATATGCAACTTATTGACGTTCTATCTCTCTCCCTCTAACTCACTCTCTCTCTCTCTCTCTCCCTCTCCCTCTAACTCTCTCTCTGTCTCTCTCGCTCTCCCTCTAACTCTCTCTCTCTCTCCCTCTAACTCTCTCTCTGTCTCCCTCTCTCTCTCTCCCTCTCTCTCTCCCTCGAACTCTCCCTCTCTAACTCTCTCTCTCTGTCTCCCTCGAACTCTCTCTCTCTCTCTCCCTCATTCTCTCTCCCTCTCTCTCTGTCTCCCTCTCTCTCCCTCTAACTCTCTCCCTCTAACTATCTCTCTCTGTCTCCCTCTAACTCTCTCTCTCTCCCTCGTTCTCTCTCTCTCTCTCTCCCTCGTTCTCTCTCTCTCTCCCTCGTTCTCTCTCCAGCGTGGAAGACAAGCAGCGGGTGGCGATGTTGACCCACATACCGAAGTTCCTCCCAGAGATCACCATCGGGGCGCACGACTTTGACGAGAAGTACCACGCCTTCAGATCGGTACGAGGACCGCGTTGGGTCTTCAACTCTCACACACACACACACACACACACACACACACTCTCACTCACACACGGTTCTCCACTCAGCTGAAGGCGTGTCCCTCCTCCTCGTCGCCGTTCTTCACGATGACTTCTTGAGTATATTTCTCCCGCCGCTGCTCTTTCTGCCCCGTGTGCCCCCCCCCCCCCCCGCTGAGATATCGAATGACTCTTCAAATGCCAGATATGGAAAATATTCCACGGGGTTTTTTCGGGTCTCATCTGTCTTGCAGGGAAACATTCGGCTGACCTTTTGTGTTTATTGACTGCAGACTTTTTCTTTTTTCGTTAAACGTTGCTGCGTCGCGGCGCAGGAGGCCGCGGCCTGACATTTAGATCTGAGGGAACGAGACGCGCGGCGCCGACAACCTGAGCCGCCGAGTTCATGAAGATAACAACAACAACAACACGAGGGATTAATCTATAACAAGAGAAGCTCATGCATGAAATATCTTTATATACTTATATTCAGTGTTGATTAGACGCTTCGATTGGAATAAGTTCAGAAACACATCCTGTATGGAAGACTTAAAATGTCTTAAATGTAAATAAATAAATGCATGAATAAATACAAGAATAAATAAATAAATGCTTAAATAAATGTATAAATACAGGAATGCGTATAAGGACACATAAATGTCACGCATAAATAATTGATGAAATATGTGTGAACACAGAGACAAATGAAGAAATACAGAAATGTAGAAATAGATTAATTTAATAATGTCCTGTTTAGGTATAACTTATATTGATTAATTTCTGTATTTATATATTTATTTAAGCATTTATTTATTCCTGTATTTATTCATTTATTTATACATTTAAGCATTTATTTATTCATACCTATACTTAAGCATTTATTTATTCCTATATTTATTCATTCATTTATTTATTTATACTTAAGACATTTTAAGTCCTTCATAATGCTGATGCTCCGGCATCAAGAAAAAGTCTTTTTAGTTTTTTTTCTTTCTAATTTGTTGTTCTTGTTGTTGTTGTGTCGCCTGCAGCTCCCCGGCAAGAAGTACTCGGCTGGTTATAACGCCGATGTTGGAGATAAACTGATCTGGCTGAAGTGAGCTGCTGCTGCTGCTGCTGCTTCGTCCTCAAATATATAAAACGTATGTATTGAAAGAAATGAATAAAATTTTGAATCTACACAAAAATACTTTTTTGTTCTCGTCTGATTTCTGGATGCCGAGGTAACGGAGACGGTCGAGTGTCTTACGAGGTGTCTGCACACCACCCGACCTCACCTTATTGCTGTAAATATCCTGCAGACCGAGCAGAGCACGGCCCGCAACTCTGTGTTCGCTCTTCTAATCGAGAATTGATTGCAACACAGATGCAAGGATGGTGTGTGTGTGTGTGTGTGTGTGTGTGTGTGTGTGTGTGTGTGTGTGTGTGTGTGTGTGTGTGTGTGTGTGTGTGTGTGTGTGTGTGTGTGTGTGTGTGTGTGTGTGTGTGTGTGTGTGTGTGTGTGTGTGTGTGTGTGTGTGTGGGCTTTAATAACTTGCTTCCCCTCTTCCACATCTCACTGCCTCTCCGATCTAATATTTGCTGAATGAGTCGCTGCATGTCGATGGAGCTCCGTTCCTCTTCAAGGAGATCGGAGTATTCTGGTGTTTCCAGATGGAACTGGAGGTCTGAGTCCTGGACGTGAACCTCCTCCGTCTGCTTCAGAGAAGACAAACGGGAAACACTGAAATGTCTTTATGAGCATTTATTAAACACAAAGTTGGAATAATTCGACTGAATGGACGGAGCTCTTCGAAGGTCTCAACCAGAAAGAGATTTAAACAATTTTTACTGGACATGTTCGCTCCTCCCTTCAGACGGGAAGTGTTTCCATCCATCCGCATCCCTCGTGACGGAGCGAGAGAAATGATGATGAAGGAATAGAAGAAATAAACATGCCTGTTACTGAACACAATACTTAATTTTAAGAAAAAGAAGAAAACAAATCTGTATGTCTTGTAATCTAAATTACTGTCCCTGTGAAAACTGACCCTTCAACAAAAAAGTTAGAAAAAGCGAAAGAAAGAAATACAAAAAGGTCGTTTACAGGTCGCTCAACGTGCGAGAAAGAGAGAAATGAGCTGTGCAGACAGTCGGCAGACGGCGGAGCCGGAGAGAAGCGTCCCGTCCTGCCGGAGCACCGGGCGACTCGCACAGACGGAGTAAAGAACTGACAGCACAGCAGCCTGGTGCAGTCACACTGAACTAATGGAGGGTGGAGGAACATGAAGTCTGGGGGAGAGGAAGTTGGTCTGGTATAATGTGACACGGAGGTCTTATCAGGTCTGCTGCTGCTGGTGGTGGTGGGGGGGGGGGGTAAAAGGTCACATGTCTGAGGTGGGGGACAGATGTGGAAGCAGAAACAACCGGAGGGTGGAGGGAACATATATACAAAATAAAGAAAGAAAAACTGCAAACGGGAGGAGAGAATAAAATACAGCTCAGCAACAACGTTTTAAGAGTGAAAGCCAGAAAAGCTCAGGAGAGGGGATGGATGGATGGATGGATGGGTGGATGGATGGATAGATGGATAGGTGGAAAGGGTAGATATATGGATGGGTGAATGGGTGGGTAGATAGATGGATGGATGGGTGGATGGATAGATAGATGGATGGGTGGATAGATTTGCATCTCAACTGAATCTACAAGTCGGCGTTGACTTGATGTCCGTAACTTAAAATAACATAAAAACACGTTAAGACAAACCCGATGTTTAACGAACCAAACCAAGTCGTTGGGTTCTTTTATCTTTCGGAGACGGGGTTGTTCAAGTCCCCGTTAACTAACTTTCTCTCTTATGCCTAAAACGGCACAATATTAATTATTATAAGCATAAAGTGAAGCTAATGTTGCTTCTTGTCTGATGTTTAACTAAATCAAACCAAGTTGTTGTATTCTTTTATTTTTATGAAACGGAGTTTGTGAAAGTCCACGTTAGCTAACTTTCTCTCACCTATGCAAGATGGTGAACGCCTATAAAAAAAATTAAATGCTTAAAACTGCACAATATTAATTATTATAAGCATAAAGTGAAGCTAATGTTGCTCCCTGTCTGAATTTAACTAAACCAAACCAAGCTGTTGGGTTCTTTTATTTCTAGTAGACGTGTTTGTGAAAGTCCACGTTAGCTAAGTTTCTCTCACCTCTGCGAGACGGTGAATGTCTGTAAAGCTTAAAGTGCTTAAAGCTGCACAATATTAATGAATAATAAGATAAAGTGAAGCTAATGTTGCTCCCTGTCTGCTGGGTGTGGACACGCTGGTTGTTGGTGTCTGCTGACACGATTGTGTTAAAAAAAGGTGATTTTGTGTTTGTTTTTTCTGCCAGCAATTAAAACGAATCCTACTTTAATTAAAATGACTTGTATTGTTTGTTACACACGATACACACTTTAATATTCATATTCGCCAACTTCCTTGAGCTCCATCCATCCATTAGCTGTACCTGCTTGTCATTCATTGAGGTTTTAAACTAGTTCTGTCTATCATCGATTAAAAAAACATAATGAGGATTCAATTCTAATTCCAATTATTTTACACAGCCTGTGTACTGAGACGGTTCACTCTGTTCCGTCTATTCATTTATTATGTATTACCTTTATTGCATAAATACCGTGTACCGTGAATACAAATACACGTCGTCTTCCCAAGAGTTTCAGTAAAATACAGTTAAAATATAAAGAGTAGAACATTTGGGAGATAAAATACCAAAAAGTAAAAAATCCTGCCATTAATCCGTCTTTAAACTTCCGTCTAAAACTCACAGCTTCCAGGATTAAAATTAGTTTATCGCCGCGCGGGGGTGCAGATGCTGCGTGCGTCGCACCAGAAAGCAGATTTCTCGGTCGTGGGAAGGAAACGCCTCGGGAGGCGAGGAGCTCGGCGGATGGAGCTGAGGGAAGATTACGGCGGCCGGGGTTCACCGCTCCGCCGCAGAGAGCCGAGGCTGCTGCTCGGCGTCAAACACCCCCAGAACAGGAGGGAAAAGGAAGATTTAATCACGGTAATCAATGAGGCTAATTGCCGCTAACCGAGCGTCTGGATTATACCGTTGCCTGGAATCATTTTAATTCCAGTGTGTTTGTTTTTTGAAACGGCTGAAAGGGGAAAGCCGCTCCGTGGATCAGCCGTCAGGCTTCAGGTCCAGAGGCAGCAGAGGGCAGTGTTGCTGTCTGGATCCATTCAGGCTGCAGACAACACGGCGTCCACGTTCCTGTGCATAGAGGCAGGAAACGGTTCAGCACCCAATGCACCGTCTGGCAAACGCAGCATGCCAAAAGTACCAGGATGTACTACTTACTGCGTGCTGAGGCATTCTGTGGGATCAAATTATAAAAAGAAAATCTAGCTTCATGTGTTAAAGCTGCATTCTCTCTCCTGACCACCAGGGGGCTCCTCTGGTTGTATAGAAGTCTATATAGTGGCTCTACTTCTCTCTTGATGTATTCCCTCAGTAAACATTGTAAACATGAGTTTATGTCTCAGTCTCTAGTTTCAAGTCTTCTTCTATACAGCCTGATGTCATCATTTAGGACATGATGGTCATTAAAGTCAAAGTGTCCATGTATCTCAGTATAACTCAATATGAGTGAAATATACTCACAGATACTAGACTCGTCTTTTTGGCTGTTGCTTTGACAGGAGAGGTGGAAAGTGAGAGGAGCCGCTGGCGGCTGAAATATTTTCCCCACTGCATAATCCTGTCATAATGTTTACCAATATCCTCAATATTCAAAGAAACACCGGATGAGTGGGTGTTAAAAAGACAAAAGAAACAAACAGAAACACAGGAGGATTAACAAGAAGTATGTGTTATGTTTATCAGTTTCTATTATTTATTAGTTTCTGAGAAATGTATTTATTTTCCACAGTTTCTTTTGGTAGATGGTTCTTAATTCTACAATACCTACAGAGAATGCAGCTTTAACACATGAAGCATAGACTTCTATACAACCAGAGGAGTCGCCCCCTGGTGGTGAGGAGAGAGAATGCAGCTTTAACACATGAAGCATAGACTTCTACACAACCAGAGGAGTCGCCTCCTGGTGGTCAGGAGAGAGAATGCAGCTTTAACACATGAAGCACATACTTCTATACAACCAGAGGAGTCGCCCCCTGGTGGTCAGGAGAGAGAATGCAGCTTTAACACATGAAGCATAGACTTCTACACAACCAGAGGAGTCGCCCCCTGGTGGTGAGGAGAGAGAATGCAGCTTTAACACATGAAGCATAGACTTCTACACAACCAGAGGAGTCGCCTCCTGGTGGTCAGGAGAGAGAATGCAGCTTTAACACATGAAGCACATCCTTCTATACAACCAGAGGAGTCGCCCCCTGGTGGTCAGGAGAGAGAATGCAGCTTTAACACATGAAGCATAGACTTCTACACAACCAGAGGAGTCGCCCCCTGGTGGTCAGGAGAGAGAATGCAGCTTTAACACATGAAGCACATACTTCTATACAACCAGAGGAGTCGCCCCCTGGTGGTCAGGAGAGAGAATGCAGCTTTAACACATGAAGCATAGACTTCTACACAACCAGAGGAGTCGCCCCCTGGTGGTGAGGAGAGAGAATGCAGCTTTAACACATGAAGCATAGACTTCTATAGAACCAGAGGAGTCGCCCCCTGGTGGTGAGGAGAGAGAATGCAGCTTTAACACATGAAGCATAGACTTCTATACAACCAGAGAAGTCGCCCTCCTGGTGGCCAGTAGTGAGAATGCAGTTCTTAGGACACTTCCACATGGGGTTGTACACACCTTTCAGCTAATAACTTCACCGTGAAATAAATAACACGTGTTCTTTTCCCCGGTGACGACCCACAAAGTTAATTATTCATTAATCGTAAAGGAACATACTAACGAATCTCGACGCTCTGATTCGTGAGCGGTTAGCGGAAGCGCCTCCCCCCCCCCCCCCCGTCTCCACTCGCTGTGGCAGAGAAAGCACACTTCCACTTCACAGTGTTCTCACTTCCACTCACACCCGAGCGAGTCAATGTGAACAACATCGGTTTTGTTATCGCCGGCTGCGCAAAAAAAGAAGAAGAGAAACGCCGGGGGGGGGGGGGGGTAATGCGTTACGTGACACGCCGGCTCGAGTCTTCCGTCACTTCCACTGACGGGTCACATAATAGGGTTATTGATAATCTGTCACCCGCGGTGCTTTATGTGTCGCTGCGGTTCCACGTGTGATATCTGAGTGAAGGCGCCTCCGGGTGTCTCCACCGGCGTCACACGGTGGACTTTACGGACACCGTGATGCCCAAAAGCAAGACCGGCAGTATTATTTTTTGGGCCCCGAAGAGAGTATTGATGTCTGATACGACGAGGCCGGCGACTCACAGGGCCGACATCGTGAGATCTGAGGATAGCAGCCGTAACCAGATGAGCATCGATCGGGGAAAGTGAGCCGAGAAGCTTCAGTCCAGAGTTCTGTACGTCATGGAAAACCTGGAAAGGTCCTGGGATTTGAATAATGGATCCACCCATCCATCCATCTATCCATCTATCCATCAATCCATCCACCATCCATATATCCACCCATTCACCCATCCATCTATCCATCCACCCATCCATTCACCCATCCATCAATCCATCGATCCATCCACCCATCCACCATCCATCCATTTTAAAATGACCTGTAAATATCCTTGATATTTTTAAAACTGTTTAAATGAACATATGAATATAACACATGTCCACATCTTTTCCAATTTTGGTATTTAATTTTCATCCTTTTCTCGGCCTGGAAATAACCATTTTAAAGTTCCATGACTTTTCCAGGTTTTCCATGACCGTACAATCTTTTCCTTTTTAGTATATACTTTAAAGATGAAAGAGAGACAATAGATTGATTGCAGGGTTCGTACAGATTTTTAAATGCAGCATACTCTCTTTTATTCTCATGATCTCATGATGTCCTGCCGCGTCTCGTGGACGCGTCGAGGCAGGAAACCAATAACAAAGTGTCCAGAGGAAGGAAAGCGTCCCTGCAGGACGGACGTCCACCGGGACCACAGTGGACTAACCGTTGTGAGTCACACCTCCGCCGTTTGCCATTTTCGGGTTGTGATTGATCGCCCGTCCCTCCGCTGCCCTTCCCCCGAGCGGTCAGAGCGCCGCGGCGCCTCTCTGGACACGCCGTCCAGATAATAACTTCTGTGTCAGCCGGCGTTTTTTTTCTTCTTTCTTTTTGATATCATTTCGGGCTCGAGCGAAGACTTTCAAAAACAGTTGAGGAAGAGACTATTTCATTGCATGAGTTACACGCCGTATATATACACTACCGTTCAAAAGTTTGGGGTCATCCAGACAATTTTGTGTCTTCCATGAAAACTCACTTTTATTTATCAAATGAATTGAAAATTGAATAGAAAATATAGTCAAGACATTGACAAGGTTAGAAATAATGATTAATATTTGAAGTATTAATTTTGTTCTACAAACTTCAAGCTCAAAGGAAGGCCAGTTAGCTTATATCACCAGCATAACTGTTTTCAGCTGTGCTAACATAATTGCACAAGGGTTTTCTAATCATCCATTAGTCTTCTAAGGCGATTAGCAAACACAATGTACCATTAGAACACTGGAGTGATAGTTGATGGAAATGGGCCTCTATACACCTATGGAGATATTTCATGAGAAACCAGACGTTTCCACCTAGAATAGTCATTTACCACATTAACAATGTATAGAGTGTATTTCTGATTGATTTAATGTTATCTTCATTGAAAAAAACAATGCTTTTCTTTGAAAAATAAGGACATTTCTAAGTGATCCCAAACTTTTGAACGGTAGTGTATATATATATCTGACACACACACACACTAATTAAAGCGCCTGATACTCACTCGCGGGATGCATTTGCAATTGGTTCTTCTAGAGGACGATAATGCAAATAGAAATTCCCCTTCGTTATCTCGCGACTGGTACAAATGGTTGTATAGCAAATGTAATTTCCGAGCCATTTGCTTATCTCTGCTCCCCCCCCACCACCCCAACCCGCACAACCACCCCAACCCCCACCACCATCGCACCGCGGCATCGCTCCTCATCCTCGAATGACTAAGCACTCCTTTGTTTCATCTCAGCGATGGCCGACGACATTTCCTCCGCCGTCCTCGATTTTTTTTCTTCCCAGTCGGAGCACTTTGGGCTCAAGGATATTCTGGAGGAGTCGGGGAGTGACGGGCAGGAGGAGGAGGAGGAGGAGGAGGTGCCCTTTGCATGGGCTCACAGAACAAAGTGCTGGAGAGGAGCAGGGAGTTCCCTGATTGACAAGCGGCGGCCGAGTCCTCTCGCGGGGGTTTGTTAATCTTCCCCCTGCGAGAGCCAGAATTATCTGGTGGACCTGCTGCCCTTTCTCTGAGAAGAAGAAGAGGAGGAGGAGAGGAGGAAGAGAGGAGGAGGGGAGGAGGAGGAGAGGAGTTTGGGTATCGGGAGTCCACGTTGGACGTGCTTCACCGCGTTTCAGGGGAAATCTCATTCGTCTAAATAACAAAGTTTGGGCTGAAGTTGCAGACGGATTCTCTCCATCCGGATAAGAGATAAGAGACGGAGGTGGAGAGAGAGAGGTCTTCACCCCAAAAGACCGAGAACGTGAATAAACTGCCGAAATATACGAGACGCTCATATTCAGAATACGAGAATAATTACAACTTGACCTAAATATCATTTACGGCGTTTGGATTGATTACGAAATACTCGATTGTCGCGTTTCCCGATCGAGACGTGAGAGATTTAAAGGATATGAATCGTGATTTTGGGAGAAATTCTTTGGACGTGAAAAAAATAAAATAAATGATGGCCTAAAAACCATGAAAAAATAGATTTGACCAAGAAGAAGAAGAAGATAAAGAAGGAGGAGAAGAAAGAGAAGAAGGAGAAGGAGAAGGAGGAGAAGTAGAAGTAAAAGAGAAGAAGGAGAAGAGGAAGAGGAGACGAAGGTGAAGAGCTCCATGACTTTTTACACTGGAAGAGGTGTGTGTGTGTGTGTGTGTGTGTGTGTGTGTGTGTGGGGGGGCATCATTGAAATACTCACTTCTGGTTGGGGAAGAAAAACAAGATGGCGACGGCCATTCCGAGGCTTCAAAACTGCAGTCCGGAAACCAACCTCCCTCCACCTCCACCTCCACGAGCTTCACTGACATGACGGGATGCACATTGACACCAGCGCCATTGTTCTTCCATTGTTCTGCTGTTCTCTCGTCCTTCCATTGTTCCTGAAGTATTGTCGCTGCTGTTTTGTTATTCTGGACCGTGTCCTTGCTTTTGTCTGAGTTTCTCAATCTCTCACTTCCACTCCAGAGCACGCTGACGGTTCATTGGATTTTTTTTGTTTTTTCCTCGGCCAGCAAGCGGAGACATGCCAGATTGCGACACGGCCAGAGCACTCACACACACACACACACACACACACACACACACACCTTAGGATATGATAATTGTTGCTGCTGTCTGCACTGTAGGCTACTTGTAATTACTATCATTATCGTGATGGAGTTTACGTTGACGCGGGTGAGAGCGCCAGAGCCATTAACACCATTGAGTGCGTTTACCGGGACACGGAGAACCCGTTTATGAGGCTTATCCCGGTAATGATCCAATCAGGCGGCTGTGTTTACCTGAGCGTGGAGGAATCATCTCGCTCACGAGTCCCGTTCGCGGGATGGAGACGCCTCACTCAGGTAGTCGGCAGCTAGAAATACTCAAATCTGGCCTCGGGGTTAACTAGCAGGAACACAATGTTAGAAGAACGGCATACGACCATGTTTAACGTTACAACACAAGAACATGTGTTTTTCTCCATTATTTATTAGTTAAAAAACAGAATAATTAACTAATTATTAAAAAAATACATATGAAGAGGATAATTAACTTTTTTTTCTCCAGCCAAACACACAGGCAAACTAGTAGTGAGCTCATATTAACTTACCGGTATCCGGTACTACGGTAGGCGTATCGCATCACCTCCGGTGGTCAGCGTGCTATCCGATAGCGTTGTTTCGCAGCTCCAGCTAAACCAAGCTAATTGTCTGATATAATAAGCGTTTTATTGTATTTCACATTGTTTGGTTCTACTAACGTTAGCTACCGTACTTTAGATTAGCATCAGGGCTTCCTTCTCTCCCTCTCGTTGCTCAGTGTCACGTGTATAGATGTTCCTACATGCAACGCTACATGTATGTAGTTTATTTGCTAGGTTGGCAATGGGGCTCGATGGGTTAGATGCACGTCAGTTAGCTCGCCCTCACCCATAGTCTGTGCGGGCCAACCAGACGCAGCTTCTAGCTACATTAGCTAGAATAAGCTGCATTATCTAGAATAAGCTACAATAGCTATAATAAGTTACATCAGCTAGAATAAGTTACATTAGCTATAATAAGTTACATCAGCTAGAATAAGTTACATTAACTATAATAAGTTATATCAGCTAGAATAAGTTACATCAGCTAGAATAAGTTACATTACCCTAACCCTAACCCGTCCACTTATTAAATGTCAGAAGAAGTTGACCTGGCTATCGTGTCCGCTGTTTGATTTTGCGAGAGCCCAGCAACCTCATGTCCTTCTGCATTACCAAATAAAGATTTCAGCAGTTGGAATTGAATATTCACAACGCTTTTTTACCTGATTTTACTCGCTCAACACTTTGTGGTTAACTCGCTAGTTACCCCTAGTTACCAGCACATAGCCCGGTCACATTCCTGTAAAACAGTTTTCATTTCCGCTATCGACCATGGGACATTAACAAATATTTCTGCGTTATACTTGTTGTGGAAATACCAGAAATGTGGGAACATCGAGCGGCCCGTGTCTGGGTTCATATATGATCCGTAGTCACAGCTCCGCCTCCAGGACGAGTGTCTGATGAAGCCGCTTCCAGCTCCTTCAGGACCAGCAGTGACTGTTTGGTGGCCGTGCTGAGTGCTGTTCCCATGGAGACAGTGTTTTATTTGACCTTGACATGAATCACAGAGTAAAGGCAGACATCGCCCGACGGAGTTGCCATGTTCATGGCTTCCTCCCAAGTTTCCATCCACAGTTCCTTTTGCGCAAGTGAAACATTGATTTTCACTCAGCGAAAAAGCAAAAAGAGATTATTGACGAGAGTCAATGGAAACGTGCCCACAACCCGACGTGTCAACAGAAACACATGAGAACAGTCGTAACGCTCATACGCCGAGTAAAGCCGAAGGAGATGACAAGTTGAAGTAATAGCCTGTCTTGTTGAGCTGATAAACCCATATTCTGAATCATTCGTCCCACATCCAACAATGAGGCACAGTACCATCACAAGGCACACCGCTTTGAACTGAAATTGTGTCTCCTTCAGGATATAATGGTCATTTCTAAAGAAGAGCGGCATAAAATATAGCAAAACAATGCCGTGCATGGACCCCAACATGGCCGCCAAAGGTTGTTGTGGTCACGTGAGTGAATACGCTCCATAGAGTTACACAAAATAACGTCATAAAAGTGACACCACTATTGTAACAATGCAACACAATAGGATCATTAAATGTGGACTCCTAAATCTAAAGCTCTATTGGTTAATGATTTAATATATATATATATTATATTATTAGTAATCCAAGTAATGGAGGGAAGTCAAGTTAAATCTGACAAAAACAGAATCCCTCCATCAGATGAATGAACTCCAGCGTGTTTTGTGCTTATTGTGATTTAAAGTCCGTTGACAGTGATTAATAAACGCATCATGTTTGCTGATGTATGAACACGTTGAACTGGATGGAGCTGACAAAGAAAACTACTTTAATTTAAAAATAGTTATTGTGCAGAAGCCTAAAGGCAGAGGGGGCGGAGCTTGGCATAGGGTTAATTGATTTTTTTGGCCATACACCACAATTGAAACTTGTTTCTTTAATTTTGAATAGTTTAGAATAGTTTAGAATAGCCTGCTGGCTAAATATGCCACATGGACACAAATGTTTATTAATGTGACCGGCCGGTCCCTGAGTAAAATAAAGAGAATAAAGAAAACTTTTACTCAACTAGAATAGAATAGAATATACACTTTTATTAATCCCCAAGGGGAAATTAGTTCTCTGCATTTAACCCATCCTAAGTTATTAAGGAGCAGTGGGCTGCGGTGAAGCGCCTGGGAAGCAACTGGGGGTTCAGTGCCTTGCTCAAGGACACTTCGACTTGCAACTAATGGGGAGAGCGGGGATCGAACCCACAACCCTGCGGTTGCAGGACGGCCCTCTTACCCCACTGAGCTAAAGCCGCTATGTGAACGTTTACTCGACCATTACTTTGCTGGGTGTGGACTTAATGGTGCTAAATACTGGTGGTGTATATACTGGTGGTAATATATACTGGTGGTGTATATTCTGGTGGTAATATATACTGGTGGTGTATATACTGGCGGTGTATATATTGGTGGTAATATATTCTGGTGGTGTATATTCTGGTGGTGTATATACTGGTGGTGTATATTCTGGTGGTGTAAATACTGGTGGTAATATATTCTGGTGGTGTATATTCTGGTGGTGTATATACTGGTGGTACCTCTTCATGAGGGACAACTCAGGTAATTTGACAGCTATATTCTCTTGTCGGTATCTCATCGTTAGCACTCACTCACACACACACATTATAATGAGGGCAGAGGACTCTCATATTTCAGAATAAATAAACTTAATTTGCTGCCGCCGAGCCGGGAGAAGAAGAAGATGAAGGAGAAGAAGAAGAACAAGAAGAAGAAGAAGAACAACAAGAAGAAGAAGAACAGTGAAAGAAGCGTTTGGATTGATCGACGTCTCCGTGAATCCGGCGGCCCAAGATGTGGGCGCTCTCGTGTTTTTTATCCTCCCCTGCCACGGAGAGACTACCTGCTCCACTACATCTACGCTCTGGCTTCCTTTAGAGACGCTGGAATATGCTCATGCCACGAGTACTTTTTATTTTGGAGCCTCTGCCAGGGGTTCGTACGGTCATGGAAAACCTGGGAAAGTCATGGAATTTTCAAAAGGTTATTTCTAGGCCAAGAATAGTCCTTGAAAAAAATGAAATCCCAAAAATGAAATCCCAAAATTGGAAATGTTGTTATATTCATATGTTCATTTACACAGTTTGATTAAAAGAATATACATTCGTGCAAATGTGTATTCTTTGAATCAAACTAGTGTCTCATTCATTTGTGTGATTTAGGTATATACTTGTGTAGACACGGAGATTTCACAAAATGTTTGGTCGTGGAAATTGGGTTTAAAGTCCTGGACACCCACTGGTGAACATGTGTATGAACACATATCAGATTTAGAAGCTTAAATAGCAAGTTGCATGTAATTAGTTTAGTCAGTATGCCGGCTCGGCGTCTGTAGATTCACGAACGAGTACCTGAAGGCGGCCCGTTGTTATTTTGAAGTGGGGGTGTCACGTAGTTCCCTCGTTCACATGGTAGAAATAACAGTGGAAAAAGCAAATCCGGCCTCGATATCTTTCTCAGTAACTGCGGAATGAGGGAATACGTACGGAAGAGCATTATTAAAATAGAAAATAAATCAGATTACATTGGGTAAAAAGGGGGATTTCTGAAAGGATTACAATTTTAGAATACATTTAAAAATAGAGAATGATATATGACATCACTTCACGCTCACACATGACGAATTGTTACGCAGAATGACGTCACCCTGTCGGACTTACCATGATATTCTGACCTCTGACCTGATCAAAACCCAACAAAAGGTAATAATAAGAGGCAGAGCGGTGGGTTATGAATAGCCGGAAAGTCCCAGCGATGCCATGCTGCACGAATATAGCACGGCGAGTGTGTTTCTTTTTGGGGGATAAATCGGCCTTTCAGAAAAAAACCCGTCCCTATTGTTTGTCGAGAAGATTTAATTTGTCCATTTACGATTTTCATCCTAGTGGGATGTTTAAATAATGGGTTATCGGGAAAAAAAACAATAGAGGATTGTTTTCAGGATGAGGCCAGTTTCGTCCCTCATGTCGGGGGGGTGGTCCAGGGTTGCCAGGTCTGTGTGACAAAACCAGCCCAAAAACCAGCCCAATATCAGAACTCAAAATATGCCCGTGCCAAACCATATACACTGCTTTTAAAGTCCATGTCCATGCGTGTACGTGCTGATCTGGAGTCAGTTTGGTAGGATTTGGGTATAAATAAATTTCATTTAAAATATGGATTTTTATTTAAAGATATTCATGTAATTTGCATGCAAAATAGGTCTACCCGAACCAACGGACAAAAAATTCAACCCGCGGCAACACTTCAAAAGTAGCCCAATTCCGCGGGAATACCGCGGACCTGGCAACACTGGGGTGGTCCATCCCTCAGAGCTCCGCTGGTCCAGGTGTCCTCGGGGAAGAACTCTTAACCCCCAAATTACTGGGCGGGTAAGACGGCGTGTCGTCAGTGTACCGACGAGGGGATGACATTTAGTTTAATAAGTGGTGCAGTGTTTCCATTTTTGGGGTTAAAATTTGACATTTCTTCCCCGTACTAAAGTCACGGCGCGTCGTTACGCACGTCTTTACATCGACTCTTCTCACATCTTTTAGCGGCTTCCGAGGAGCGTCTCGTGCTCTGAAGTTTGCTGGAAAGTGAAACTTTTCTTCACGCTGTAAAAAAAAAAAAAAGCAGTGGCTGCTGCGCTCCCAGGAGTTTGCGTAGGTGTCCTGAAGTATAGCGACACTAATGAATAAGCATGGGAGGTGATTCCAGCCACTTCATCTCGTTTCCCGTTAGCTTGACGCGAGCGTGTGCGCTCGCGCGATTCAACAACTGTTGTCCATGTATTATCCCTCTCACACACACAGGTGTGAATTCATCTGTGGTGATTTAAAATGAGAAACAGCTGTGAGTCATTACATCACTTCTGTCAAAAAGCGGAGGGGGGTGGGGGGTGTTCAATAATTATCTCAACTCGTGACCGCTGCTGTATATTCTCTTCCCCCAATTTAAGCGTGATTGAAGCAGGGCCAATTAATTCACGCTAACCTCCGTGTGCACAGACACGAAAGATGAATGTTTGAAATTAACATGCGTCGGGTGTATATATATATATATATATATATATAGTGGAGATGGAGTGACTGGATCTGCAGCGTGTTGCTAAATGAATGTTCAGGGTCCGGTTTGTGGTTTTGATTTCCTTCTCATTTTTTCCCTCTTCTCTTTTTTTTCTCTTTTCCCTTTGCGTTTCATTCCCGTCACAGCGGAGGTGTCGTAGCGTTGTCGCCTCGTCAAAGGTATAAATAAACATGTTTCCGCCACACTTTTACTTAAGCGCCTTTAATTCGTTCATTTATTCACGCAAGTCAACTTGATGGATTAAAACACATATGACACATTATTTAAAAACCAATGTGTACAAGAAGCACGTAACACTGTAATATCAAATCTACTGCAAGACGTCGGTGTTGGGGGGGGGGGGGGGGGGGGGGTTTCAAACCCACTGTATCAGTAATAGAAAAAACACCTTAAGTTATCCATTGGTTGTCCATTGGCTGTCCGTTGGTTATCTATTGGTTATCTATTGGTTGTCCATAGGTTATCCATTGGTTGTCCATTGGTTGTCTATTGGTTGTCCATAGGTTATCCATTGTTTGTCCATTGGTTATCCATTGGTTGTCCATTGGCTATCCATTGGTTATCTATTAGTTATCCATTGGCTGTCCATTGGTTGTCCATTGGTCATCCATTGGTTGTCTATTGGTTGTCCATTGGTTATCCATTGGCTGTCCATTGGTTGTCCATTGAAGTGTCATCACTCTATCTTTTTTGTTTCTGATAGGAGGAATTTGAATGTTTTAAAAACAACACGAACTAACTGCAGTTTGGGAAATAGTCACGAAATGCAATCTTTTGGTTTCGTGTTTCATCACAATTTATTTTTCGGGGGGAAGACTCAGCGCTACATAACAAAAGGTTGAAGAAAAACTTGTTATTCATTCGCTTAATTAATGTGCCCTGCAGGAAAAGGGATTTTAATTGACTTCCCGTTGGCTTTGTTTGCATGCTGAGGGACATTTGGGTCCAATTGATTCATTTTTGACACTATTTTACAAACTGCCTTGATACTGGGCTTGTTAAAAAAAATAAAAAATGGAAATATTAAGTCGTATAGCCGTCATCCTCCTCATTCTTTTAAACTGCGTGGGAGTTGAGCGTAACACGCTTGCCAGTAACAAGGAGACATAGTCACGGGACACGTGAGCCTCGAGGCCGGTGAAAGACGAGGGTTACGTGATAATAACCACGAAGAGATTGGGTGTTGACGCACAGCCGCGGTGTTGAACTCGACTTTCACACCCGGCTCGGGTGTTTTCCACATTGAATATATTTGGATAATTCCGGATAGCTGCAGGCGGAGATAATTGCAGGTTTGTTCTTCACCAGCAGCAAAACCACGGAGAGCTGGTGGATGAAGAAACAGACGAATTAGCATCAGGGGACAGAAACGAAACAACAACAACAACCACTTTGAAAATCTCCACTACAATTATCTATGTGGACCAGAAAGTTCTGACAAAAGGTGTTAGTATGATTGCACGTTATGAACGTCGTGTGCAGGCCACTATTCAGAATATCAGCGTCTGGAGACCCGGCTCGGGTGGTGAAGATGCTGACTTTGACCGGTCCGCCGTAAGACTCGAAGGCTCAACGTGTCTCGGGGGTTTGGATCCGAGCGCCAAGACCTTGGATCGATAAATATCGAGAGAAAGAAAAGAAAGAAAAAAATCTTTGACGTGCATAGTTTTACATTTTGAAGCTCTGACAAACTACGATGAATAATTAATAATGATTGCACGTGCAGTGTTTCCGTAATTAAACACCTTTCAAGAGTTGTCATCGCGTCAATGTCAACATCGGATAACCCTCGTGTTTCTTTTCTCACCGAGACGTGTTTTATCTTTTAATTCCGAGGAGGAGCAACCGAAATGATCTCAACTCCAGGTCCTCTTACTGGCTGGGTTCTGGAGCTTCAGAGAGTCCTCATCAGCAGCAGGTTGACTTTACTCAGTGGGCAAAGATGTCGAAATCACCAGGAACTCAGGGTTCGTTGTGTGTCTTCCCTCCAGGTCTTTTCTCTTGTATCTGTACGTCTATGAAGCAGATTCATGGTGGTTCAGTTCAACATTCAAGTCTTCATCCAAATGACGGCAAAACTCACCTGGTGGTAAGTCAACGTTCTTAAGCAGAAATGGGCTCATGTGAACCTGGAAAAATTCTAAAAAGAAAGGAAGGAATATTGTTTCAGAGTTTAAGGGTCAAATTGCCGGCCAAAACGGAGAGTTCCTTGTAATAGCGCCACCATCTGGACAAATGAAACCTTATGCTACCTTCACAGCATTGCGAATATTCAAAATTTTTAATATTTAAACTTGAGGCGAAATAGGCCCGTTTTTCGTCTATCGCAACCACTCTCGTCTGTACGTTGACTCCTCTGGTTGTATAGAAGTCAATGCTTCATGTATTAAAGCTGCATTCTCTCTACGGGCTGCCAGGGGGCGACTCCTTTGGTTGTATAGAAGTCTATGCTTCATGTGTTAAAGCTGCATTCTCTCTCATGACCACCAGGGGGCGACTCCTCTGGTTGTATAGAAGTCTATGCTTCATGTGTTAAAGCTGCATTCTCTCTCCTGACCACCAGGGGGCGACTCCTCTGGTTGTACAGAAGTCAATGCTTCATGTGTTAAAGCTGCATTCTCTCTCATGACCACCAGGGGGCGACTCCTCTGGTTGTATAGAAGTCTATGCTTCATGGCATTTATTGTTTTTCACACCCACAGACACTGAACTGTGTCGGTATGAAATATGCACAAAAGGAAGCACTTTATGGCGTGTTGAAGGATCCTTGAAGGAGAGAGCAAAGTGAACACGACGTTACCTTTTGAGTGCACCAATATCAGAGCGCAGGGCACCCAGCGTAACTCAAGGTGACAATGTACTGCCGGGTATTCAAATGACTACGAACAGATAAGCGTTCATTTAAAACACAACGCTGAACATAACAGAAAGCAAACAAACAGGAAAAGCAGGTCAACGTCAGAGAAAGAAAGAAAGAAGCAATTAAATGCAAAAAGAAGTGTGAAATTGTATTTGTTTGCGAACTCACAGACACAACGAGGCCTGCAGAACACAGCAAAGAGGCTTGAGGAGCAGATGTAGCAGTGACACCACTTACCAATTAGTTTTCTTTGAAAATACCTGTCCAGGCATCTCTGAATTTATAAGTAGTACAAAGTGAATCTATTTACATAAGCCGTACGTTACACTCCTGACATGCTGTGGCAGCAGAGGATACAGTGTGTGGAAACAAACGTTTTCTGTTCCTCAAAATGTAAATATAGATTTTCCAATGCGACGCAGTTTCTGTTGATGTTTTTAAGCGTCCCAGTTAAGCCGATTTCGCCCGTCGCCATCTTGGATTACTCGGACATCCAGGCGGAGACTTGGAGAAGCTGCTTTGAAGTCAAAAACAGGTCTCTGGTGGAAACTTGAAATTAAGATTGAGAACCCGAGTGGTCTTTCGAGAGTTCATTATAGCTTTTGTAAATGTGGATTAAAGTGCACATCTGGCTTTTAAACCTTTGATTTAAAAGACGTCGGTGTGAAGTTCAGTGAAAGGTTAAATGGTCCATCTGAGGTGGTTTAACATCTGATCAGGATCCTCCTAGACGGGAGTCCAACTGGTAAGAGGCCCCTCGGTAGACCCGGAACACGCCGGAGGGATTTTATATATATCTCGTCTAGTCCTAGAACACCTCAGGGTTCCCCCAGGAAGAGCTGGAAAATGTACCTGGGGGGGGGGGGGGGGGGGTAAATAGATGTCTGGGAATGCTTTGCTAAACTCTGCTGCGTCCGTAAACCGGCCCGAGGGTAAGCGGAAGATAACGGATGGATTAATATTTCATTGGCAACGACCCCTCTGAAGTTAAGGAAAAGCTATATTCATCAGAATGAGGACAGGGTGTGATTGAATCAACTGAGGAAGAATTAATGCGTTTTATAATATTCAATGCGGTTTCCCCATGTAATTGCCAAATTAGCATAGACATGGTGTACTTTGCATCAACTTGCTGTGACTCATGACCGCACTGTGCAAGTGCAACTCAATTAAGACTCCAAACCCATCTGGTTACATTTTTTAAAACGTCATTATTTATGCCCTCAATCAGTGGTTGTGGAGTCCGACTCAAATTCATTTTTTGCACTAAAAGCCTTTTTAAAAATATCTGGACATGATAAAGCTCAGTCACTTGGCATAATTCTTTCATCACCGTATCTATTTTTAATGAAAATGAGAATTTCTTGACAATGGCACAATGATAAAGTCTTAAAACGAGTAAACGTTGACAATTTACAACCTCTTAAGAGAGATTTATTTCCCAATTAATATCTCCCTTTTGCAGCTATATTTAGATAAATAAATTAAGCAATGCATCTTTTCCCCTGCCTGTGAAGCGCCTCATGGGGAGGTGCTTGCAAATCCCTCACCGGCTTCCCACCGGCAAACAATGTTGTACTTGGAATGAAATTACTGCCAGAGTAAAAGACACAGAGGTAAACAACTTTAAAAAGGAGGCAATACCTGACATTTGCAGCTAAAAAAATATTAATATATATTTGCTATGTGCATGTGAGCATTTACATGACAGCTGATAACGTGTTCCCGGAAGCGAAGCACCCATCCTCCGGTTCCTCTTCCAGGTAAACACCGTTAGCTCTAGTTAGTACCGTTAGCTACATTGTTGTACTGAATTTACTGCCACAGGGTAAAAGACACAGATGTAAACACATTTCAATAGAGGCAATATCCATAATTCAGAGCTAAAAAAATAAATATAAAATTAGCTGTGTTTATGTCGGTGCATGTGAGCATAAACATAATAACGATTAAGTGTTCCGAGAAGCGTAGCACGCAACCTCCGGTTCCTCTTCCAGGTAAACTCTGTTAGCTCTAGTTAGTACCGTTAGCTACGTTAGCACCTTAGCTGGCTTGGCTGGTGCTGTGTTGAGAGGCAAATGATCTTTTCTGATAACATATCCAGTTTGAAGCTGTTGGAAGTCAAGCCATTTTACAACGGAGAATTAATCAATATATTCACTTTTATTATTAAATTATACATCTATACAATAGATCCTTAATAAAACTGCAGCTATACAAATCATTAAGAAGACGTAACCACGTGTTAAAACCCATTGCAATATAACCAAAGCACTCTTGAGAGGTATGTTATTCATTCACTGATAACTGGAGATCTGCAGACTATCACATCTTGAGACTTAAATAACAAGGACATGCACAGATGGGGCCCCAGATGATCTTTTGACTGTGCCACCACCTCGGGTCGCTTTCAGTCACGTGACCTCTAGCCAGACGGAGGCGGCGATGCTTCATCGAGTCTATTTTCTCATCCATCGGTGCATCGAGCCAAAAATTGTGGAGAAAAAATATAAACCGACGGAAAAATATCTTCACAATTGTTGGATCGCTTTCCTTAGAATTTTTTTTTCTCCGTACAGACATTTATGATCCCGAGCAATGACTTCATTCATTCATGACAGGACACACACCCCCGAGCCTCGGATTCAGCTCCAACCCTTTTATGCTCGGCTCAAACTGACGAGGAGCAGCTGCAGCCAACGAGCTCGTTTAGAGATTTTAGCTAACGTCGCTTTTCTGCTCGCAGGTCAAACTTTAGTATTTTTAGCCTCACTAGTTGGTAAAGATCTAAAAGAAAAAGAAGAAGAAGAGCTAAATCTTCATTTTGCATCCATGCTTTAATTTCTGTTCTCTGGTGTTTAATGCGCATTGCGGGCTCACCGCACTACGAGGTTTAGCTCTGGACGTTCAGCCTTGTTTTGGGTGATGTTTTTCTTCCTCTTCTAAGGAATCAACCAGTGTACGATGTATATAAAAAGGTATTCTGCTCGAAATATGTAGAAAACTCCACGTATCCCTGTAGTCCAGATAATAAACAAATAACATTACGGCCAGGTGGCCTTTTTTTCTTGCATCTGCAAAAAGCTTTAAAGCGCTGGCGCTCAATCACGGACGCACTACAACCCTTCTGTAGCGGGGGGGGGGGGGGGGGGCTGTCATGGCGTCGAGCACACCAGCCTCAAACAGCGGCACGGAGTCACTCAGAGTACCGTGAAGGTCGCGGCCCCGGAGCCAACTGCAGCTGTGCTGGGCTGTAGTTCCATCCCACCGAAAATCTGGTTCGACTGACCTTCCTGCGAGTACTCGGCGCTCGCTGTGAACGCCGCGCGTTTGCCAAAGAACGCCAACGCCACGCCCGAGAGCTGCTTCACGGCCAGGTTTAATACCACTGTCGGGTTTTTCAGCCTGAAGATATTTTGACTCGTGTGTACGTCCTCTTTGCATTTACGTGCATGTGATAGTCCTCTCCGTTCTCCGTTAGCTAGTTCATTTTCTGCTACTTTCGCCATCCGATGTACATCATTGCTTTTGGAATTCTTACATGTGCAACGTGTAAGGTAAAAAATAAAGAAAAGTAAAACCATGAAGTCAACTAATGTGATTTAAAAAAATGCTTATATGCGTCAACGTCTTGTGCTGCCCGAGGTATTTACCGCCGACCCCGGAAAAGGTCCTTTAATACCACTTGATCCCCCGGAGGTCACGGCGAGGTCACCGGAGCTGTCCGGTCTGCCCGGCGTCCAACGTGAAGACGAGGGCGAGGAAGGAGAGCTTGTCGATAATGCTCTCGTTGTTTGTCGTGTGGATTAAATCCAAAGTGGCAGGAAAAAAAAGAAGTAAACTCAAAGGTGGCTCATGTAAATTATTATATTATAAGAGTTATAGTGGCAGCCCCCTGCTGTTATGTTAATATCACATTCAGGTCGTGTGAACCCAGTGGTGGAGGATCCTACATGTTGCACCTTTTCTTCTTCTTTTTTTTTTTGCACAGTAATATCAATTATTAATAATAATAATAATAAATAAATGAGGTCTGAATGGTGTGCTATGCTTTTTTTTTTTATGGGGATAAACTTATGGGGGAAAAATCCCCCTGAAACACTTGAAGGTGGATCCGGTTGACAAGAAGATTACAGGATTTTAGGTTTCTGTGCTACTTCAAAAAACGGGGAAAGAAACTCGAGGGTCAGCTAGCTGGTGGGGCGGGAAACTCAAACTATAGAGAAGGTTTCAAACATAATGACACCGTGAAGCTCCTCTTGTGGAAATGAGATTGCTTTTCCAGCAAATCGCATGAATAACTTCTAAAAATGTTCAAATAAAAACTTGTATGCAAATTAGGCACTCATACAGTATATAGGCAGTGTTGTCCCCGACCACCCCATCCCCATCTCTCTTCTTCTAGAACATTCACCACCACTGGGAACAAAAAAACAAAGACAGCAGCTAACGCATATCTTACAGGCCTGGCCTACTTTTCCCGACTCGCCGAGTACAATTTAGTGAGTCCCGCCGCAGTGAAGACGCATCGCGCATTTGAAGGGGGGGGGGGGAGGGGAGGAAGGAGGGGTTGTAACACAAAAGTTGTGCGCATTCAGGATGGACAGCAGCTGTCGCTCGTCGCACCTCCGGGTGCCCCCCTCGTCCTCCCCACCTTCTTGCTTTACAATGTTTGCAACGCCACAGCGGCTTGAATGTTTCGGACAGTTTCACCAACATCGAATACCGGAGCCGGTTTCAGGCGGCAGTGTTCCCGGGAGACTCTCCTCCGGGCCACGTGTTTTTGTCAGAACAGAAAAAAGAAAAGGATCCTGCAGCGGCGCGTCCAGCTGTGAGTCCTTCAAGTCCTTCAGAGGTCAGTAGGTCCGCGGCTCTCCGGTGCCACAGGGTCAGATGTAGAACTCCTTCGTGTTCTCCCTGACCGGGTTGTGGAGGTGCAGCTCTGTCCGGTAGTCCGTGTACGTGCCGAGTCGGTTCTCCTCTTTGACACCGCCGCCGTCCCGCTGCGCCCGCCGGTGCTGGTAGAGGAGGCGGCTTATCACGGCCAGGGCGCACGCGGCGATGAAGACCACCGCCGTGACCACGCCTTGAAGAACACAGCAGAGAAGAGACGAGGCTCAGAGGACGGCGCCTCACACGAGACATTCAGGAGCTCCGGTTGGCATCACGGACACGAGAATACCCAACAGGATAACCCGTCCTACATCCAAACGTTAAAGTTCTGCTTCCAGAAAAGAAAGTCTGCAATTTGAATATATTTGGAATACCTCCTCTACCCCCTGAACCCCTCTACCTCCTCTACCTCCTGAACCCCTCTACCCCCTGAACCCCTCTACCTCCTCTACCTCCTGAACCCCTCTACCCCCTGAACCCTTCTACCTCCTCTACCCCCTGAACCCTTCTACCTCTCTACCCCCTGAACCCCTCTACCTCATGAACCTCTCTATCCCCTGAACCCTTCTACCTCCTCTACCCCCTGAACCCCTCTACCTCTCTACCCCCTGAACCCTTCTACCTCCTCTACCCCCTGTACCTCTCTACCCCCTGAACCCCTCTACCTCATGAACCTCTCTATCCCCTGAACCCTTCTACCTCCTCTACCCCATGAACCCTAATACCTCCTCTACCCCCTAAACCCTTCTACCTCCTCTACCCCCTGAACCCTTCTACCTCCTCTACTCCCTGTACCTCCTCTACCCCCTGAACCCCTCTACCTCCTCTACCCCCTGAACCCTTCTGCCTCCTCTACACCCTGAACCACTCTCTCATGAACCTCTCTACCCCCTTAACCCTTCTACCTCCTCTACTCCCTGTACCTCCTCTACCCCCTGAACCCCTCTACCCCTCTACCTCCTCTACCCCCTGAACCCTTCTACCTCCTCTACCCCCTGAACCACTCTCTCATGAACCTCTCTACCCCCTTAACCCTTCTACCTCCTCTATCCCCTGAACCCTTCTACCTCCTCTATCCCCTGAACCCTTCTACCTCCTCTACCCCCTGAACCCTTCTACCTCCTCTACCCCCTGAACCCTTCTACCTCCTCTACCCCCTGAACCACTCTCTCATGAACCTCTCTACCCCCTTAACCCTTCTACCTCCTCTATCCCCTGAACCCTTCTACCTCCTCTATCCCCTGAACCCTTCTACCTCATCTACCCCCTGAACCCTTCTACCTCCTCTACCCCCTGAACCCTTCTACCTCCTCTATCCCCTGAACCCTTCTACCTCCTCTACCCCCTGAACCCTTCTACCTCCTCTATCCCCTGAACCCTTCTACCTCCTCTACCCCCTGAACCACTCTCTCATGAACCTCTCTACCCCCTTAACCCTTCTACCTCCTCTATCCCCTGAACCCTTCTACCTCCTCTATCCCCTGAACCCTTCTACCTCCTCTACCCCCTGAACCCTTCTACCTCCTCTACCCCCTGAACCCTTCTACCTCCTCTATCCCCTGAACCCTTCTACCTCCTCTACCCCCTGAACCCCTCTACCTCCTCTACCCCCTGTACTCATTGTACCCCCCGTGTATTTTACCAACATGTTAAACTAATCCTGAAAAGAGACACAAAATACAAAGCAACGTTTTCCCGTTCAGAAAGAACGAAGTAATCCTCAAACATCCTCGTCACCATTATCAACATAATCATCATCACTATCACCATCATCATCATCGTCATCATCGTCGGAGTCAATTAAAATTCAAAACAAAGCTGAGTAATGAAAATAAACCCGAGCTAAATCGGGGGTTATCGAGAGGAGCGAGATGGAGGGAACCGTCGTGACTCGTCGCCAAGGAAAGAGGAACCGACCTGCGATCACAGCCAAGTCCTTCTGGGCGGCGCCGTGCTGATCCTCGTCCTTATTGGCCGTCACGGTTTGATCTGGAGGAGCAGAGGAGGACAAAGAAACCGGCGTTAACGTGGACCCTCGTCTGTTTTCCACACAGGGTTCATGAACATGGTGACCGATGGGGTCATCCACGTGGTGACCAATGGGGTCATCCACACGGTGACCAATGGGTCATCCACACGGTGACCAATGGGTTCATCCACATGGTGACCAATGGGGTCATCCACGTGGTGACCAATGGGGTCATCCACACGGTGACCAATGGGTCATCCACATGGTGACCAATGGGGTCATCCACACGGTGACCAATGGGTTCATCCACACGGTGACCAATGGGGTCATCCACACAGTGACCAATGGGGTCATCCACACGGTGACCAATGGGGTCATCCACATGGTGACCAATGGGGTCATCCACACGGTGACCAATGGGTCATCCACATGGTGACCAATGGGGTCATCCACACAGTGACCAATGGGGTCATCCACACGGTGACCAATGGGTCATCCACACGGTGACCAATGGGGTCATCCACACGGTGACCAATGGGTCATCCACACGGTGACCAATGGGGTCATCCACACGGTGACCAATGGGGTCATCCACACAGTGACCAATGGGTCATCAACATGGTGACCAATGGGGTCATCCACACGGTGACCAATGGGGTCATCCACACGGTGACCAATGGGGTCATCCACACAGTGACCAATGGGTCATCAACATGGTGACCAATGGGGTCATCCACACGGTGACCAATGGGTCATCCACACAGTGACCAATGGGGTCATCCACACGGTGACCAATGGGGTCATCCACATGGTGAGCAATGGGGTCATTCACATGGTGACCAATGAGTGTCCAGGACTTTAAACCAAATTTCAATGACAAAAGATTTTGTGAAATCTCGGTGTAAATAAAAAAAAGTGAGAAGATGTCGTATTTAAACTAACAATAATAATTCGATGCCGAGCGAGGACCGAAGCCGGCGTCTGCTTCTTGCTGCCAAAAAAAAAGCATTTAAAAATATTTGTTTTGTTTATCTCTAAATGAGAGAATCTCATCAATCTGGAGCCTCCACAGACGAGAGGATGAGGAGGGCGTCTGACGAAGGTGTTCACGTATATATTTATCTATGCACTGTGAGCTGTCAGGTCTTTCCTCATCAAGTCCAATGAAGGAGGAGACCGTCTCCAGCAGGACCAGACGAAGTGGACCGCAATACTTTGGACCATGTGATATTTCACTTATTCATTTTTAATAAATTTGCAAAAATGTCTACATGTCTGTTTTTTCTGTCCAGATGGGTTACTGAGTGAACATTCATGAGAAATAAAATGAACTTTTTTGATTTTAGCAAATGGCTGCAATGAAACAAAGAGTGAACATTTTAAGGGTCTGAATACTCTCCGTGTTTTTTAACGATCTCAAACAAAAAACTGTAAAATGTAGAAATAAAATAAAATAAATAAAACGCACGAAGAGCGACGGGTGAAAGAACCGCTGTGACAGGTCAGACTGAGAGCTGTGATCTGATTGGCTCGTCTCCAACAGAAGTTCCCGGAGTGAGAGCAGAACTCTTTCTGAGGGTTCTGGCTTGTTTTTCATAAACTGGGTCATTTCATCGCCAGGAGGGCATCTTCATCACCGCGGTCAGATCGTGAGGAGGAAGAGACAAACGGCAACAACTAGGGCATGGAGCGTGTGTGTGTGGGGGGGGGGGGGGGAGGGCGGTTCTGATCCGGTCCATCCAGTAATCCCGTCGATCCGGCATTATCAATAAACCTGATTATCCTCTAACGGCTGTATCCTGTCCGTGGGTCGGAGGCTGATCCCAGCTGAGGCCGGGGGTCTGATTCTCTGAGGAGATGACGAGCCACAACGCCTCACGCACAGGGACACACACACACACACACACTCACCCACACACACACCCTCGGCCTGTGGGGACGCTACAAGATGGCGCCGTGCCAACGGCTGCCTGTCGCAGTAGCTGCCCATATGCTTTTTATTTTATTGTCTTTTTTTCCACTTTTCCTCTCTTTTTCTTTTCCTTTTCTTTCACGTTGGTCTAAGTTACGGTCGGACAATGGACAGTTAGTACTTTTTTCGCAACTTTTCCCGTGGCTTTTGTTCACTTTGTCGTTTGTATCGGAGGGCCACAACAAACAATGACGGGGACCGTTGTTTACTCGCGCGCTCAGCTGATCGCTGTGCAGGCCGCAGCTTCTGCCTGGAGACAGACCTGTGATCCCGGTGGAGCGACGGAGAAGGGCTCGCGGCTGCAGGGCGGGGCCAAGCGGAGGGCTAAAACGAGGAGATACAAACCCTCGGTACCGTCGATCATAACGGGGAACGTGAGGTCTTTGGCAAATAAGACAGATGAGCTCGGCGCGCTGGTAATGACTGAGAGGATCTTCCGTGAGAGCAGTCTCTTGTGTTTCACTGAGACGTGGCTGCACGCGGATTACCCGGATCACAGCGCGTCTTTGCCCGGCTTCAGGACTGTTCGGGCTGACAGAGACGCTACACTGAGCGGTAAGAAGAGGGGGGGCGGGATCGCTGTTTATGTGAATGAACGGTGGTGCCATCCGGACCATGTGTGCGTGAAGGGGCGCTTCTGTAGCCCGAACATTGAACTGTTGGCCGTGGGGATGCGCCCGTACTATTTGCCGAGGGAGTTCACGTCCGCCATTGTGGTTGTCGTGTACGTGCCGCCATCAGCTGACGCTGAGGAAGCTGTGGACACCATCCACTCCACTGTGTCTGCTCTGCTGAATCATCAGCCTGGAGCATTCATGGCCATCACTGGTGACTTCAACCACACCACATTGGATAAAGCTCTGCCAACCTTCCATCAATATATAGACTGCCCAACAAGGAACAATAACACATTACATTACATTACATGTCATTTAGCAGACGCTTTTATCCAAAGCGACTTCCAATAAGTGCATTTCAACCTAGAGTATAAACCAAGAACAACAAGAACACAGGAAGCAACACTTCCTTAACTCAGTCGAACCACAAAAGCACCACAACAAGTGGCATCCCAGTGCCACACTCTGGACTTGCTGTATGCTAATACTAAGGACGCATACAGCGCCACTGCCCTTCCCCCCCTCGGCAGGTCTGATCATGACCTGGTCCGGCTGACTCCCAGGTATGTTCCTCTGGTGAAGAGGCTGTGACCACCAGGACTGTGAGGAGGTGGTCTCTGGAGGCTAACGACGCTCTACAGGACTGCTTCGAGTCAACGGACTGGGATGCGCTGTGTGGACCGCACGGGGAGGACATCAACAGGATGACCGACTGCATCACGGAATACATCAAGTTCTGTGAACACACCACCATCCCATCACGGACTGTGCGCTGCTTCCCCAACAACAAGCCCTGGATCACCAGGGACCTGAAGGCGCTTCTTAACATGAAGAAAGCTGCTTTCAGGTCTGGAGACAGGGATGAGCTGAGGAGAGCCCAGCGCAACCTGAAGGTGAAGCTCAGGGAGGGCAAGGACTCCTACAGGAGGAAGCTGGAGGCCAAACTCCAGCTGAACAACACAAGGTAGGTGTGGTCTGGGATGAAGCAGATAACTGGCTTCAAGGTGGGAGGGAGACAGCCAGGGGGCTCCCTGGAGAGGGCCAACCAGCTCAACTGTTTTTTCAATAGGTTCAGTTCACAGCCCTCTCCTGTCTCCTCCACACATCACACCTCCCAAACACCTCCCCCTCTGTCCCCCATGCTGAGCTGCACATCCACCGAGCCCTCAATAACAATGGGCTCCTCCACCCTCCCCCCTCTCTCTGTGACGACTGACCAGGTGAAACTACTCCAGCGCAGAGCTGAAGGTCCTGATGGCATCAGCCCCAGGGTCCTAAAGACCTGCCCACCCAGCTGTCTGGTGTCCTGCAGCGCCTCTTCAACCTCAGCCTGAGGCTGGGGGAAGTCCCGGTGCTGTGGAAGACGTCGTGCCTGGTCCCCGTCCCAAAGAAGTCAACACCATCTGGCCTCAACGACTACCGACCGGTCGCCCTCACCTCCCATGTGATGAAGGTGCTGGAGAGGCTGGTCTTGGCCCACCTCCGGCCGCAGGTGAAATCGTCGCTGGACCCTCTGCAATTTGCTTACCAGCCTCATGTGGGAGTGGACGACGCCATCATCTACCTGCTGCAACGAGCTCAGTCGCACCTGGATGGAACCGGTGTCTCTGTGAGAGTCACTTTCTTTGACTTCTCCAGTGCATTTAACACCATCCAGCCACTGCTGCTGAGTGAGAAGCTGCGGGTGGTCGGTGTGGACGCGTCCACCATCTCCTGGATCACTGACTACCTCACAGGCCACAGTTTGTCAGAATGGGCCGTGTGCTGTCTGGAGGTCAGTGATGCTGGAGCCCCACAGGGAACTGTTCTGTCTCCCTTCCTCTTCACCCTGTACACCAGTGACTTCCAGTACAACACGGAGTCATGCCATCTGCAGAAGTACTCTGATGACTCTGCAGTGGTCGGGTGTATTAGGGATGGACGGGAGGAGGAGGACAGGGCAGTGGTGAGCGACTTTGTAAAGTGGGCCGATGAGAACCACCTGCGGCTGAACGTGGCCAAGACCAGAGAGATGGTGGTGGACTTCAGGAGGAAGGCGACAGCTCCTCCACCTCTGAGTGTCCTGGGAGTGGACGTGGACATGGTGGAGGCGGACAAGTACCTGGGCGTCTCCATCGACAGCCGACTGAACTGGAAGGCCAACATCAACGCTGTGTACAGGAAGGGGAGGAGTTGACTCTTTTTCCTGAGAAAGCTTCGATCCTTCAACGTGTGCAGCAAGATGCTGGAGTTATTCTACCAGTCGGTTGTGGCCAGTGTGCTGCACTTTGCCATTGTCTGCTGGGGGAGCAGCATCGGAGCCGGTGACACCAGCCGTCTAACAGACTGGTTAGGAAGGCTGGCTCCATCATCGGCTGCCAGCTGGAGCACCTGGAACAGGTGGTGGAGAGGAGGACGTTGAAGAAACTTGTGTCCATATTGGACAACCCGGACCACCCGGACCACCCGGACCACCCTCTCCACCACCTCCTACAGGGACAGAGGAGGTCTTTCTCCAGACGTCTCCTCACGCTCCGCTGCCACAAGGACAGATACAGGAGAACATTCCTGCCGACGGCTATGAGGCTCTACAACAGATCACCTCTTGCCAGATCCCAGTGCAAGAACTGTAATAATAACTTCATATTTACACTATGTTGATCTGCACTTCACACATTTCATTTTCATTTACACTACACACATACACACACTTTGCATTTTGCACACTCTGTCTATATTTAATATTTGTATATTTAATTTAATTTTACACTGCAGTCATTAGTATTGTATTGTGTATGCATATATGTTGTATATATATACATATATATTTTCTTTTATATTTTACTTTGTATACTTTGCACAGTCATTGTATTATATTTGTTTGTGTGTGTGTATATAAATACATATATGTTTCATTTTATATACATATATATACTTCATTTTGTATTTTATATTTTACTTGTATACATCTATATCTTTCATCCCTGTTTTTTATATTTTATATTATATTCTCGTGTGTTTAGTTTATTGGTGCTGCTACTGTGACGACAAATTTCCCCTTGGGGATTAATAAAGTATATATATATCTATCTATCTATCTACACACACACACACACACACACACGGGAATGGAACCCTAGGCCTGTGGGGACGCTATCAGCCTTTTTGGCTTTTTTTTTCTGGCTTTTTTTTCTTTTTCTAAATTTTATTATAAGACAAAAGACAATACATAGACATAACACATAGAGGACAATAAACAATGAAGACGACAAAACAATGGACATAACATCATAAAGTCTGAGTATTTGTGACAAAAAAAAACAAAAACAAAAAAAAACATAATAATAATAATTAGAAGGAGAAGAAGAAAGAAAGACAGATGCATGTGTACATGTGTATATGTGTGTGCGTGTGCATTATGAATTAACTAATAAATAAGAGGAGTGGTGTCATGTTTGTAAAAATATAGTGAATGATGACCAGATGTCGTGGTGTTCTGTTGTATTGTAAATGATAGATGAGGTGAGTTGTTCCATTGAAATATATTCTGACATTAAATTTTTCCAGTGTGAGATATGTGTGTTATTCCTTGATTTCCAGTTCACGAGGATTGTTTTCTTGGCGATAGTTAGGGCCACGAGAAGTATTTTGCAGTTTGTTTTGCTCAGGTTTATAGATGAGATGTCTCCCAGTAAACAGTGTGATGGGGATAACGGGATGAGGCAGCCCAGGAAAACAGACAATGACTCAGATATTTGTTTCCAAAAGTGTTGAACTGGTGTGCAGTGCCAGGTGGCGTGAATGTAACTATCCTGAGTATTTTGCATGCAATGTGGACAGATGTCTGTAGTGAAAATTATTTTAAACATTTTGTGCCCAGTGTAGTGAATTCTGTGAAGTATTTTATATTGTATTCATTGTAAATTTTTATTTTGGTCATAAAATATATATTAGTACAGATTTTGGTCCAGAAGTCGGCATCAGGAGTGATAGCTAAGTCAAATTCCCATTTTATTATTGGTATGGTTATTATTTCAGAGTGTGATATTATGCTACATATCTTTGAGATTAATTTATTTGAGGAGGTGATATTAATTAACTGTGAGGTTGAGGGAGGTAATTCCAAATGGCCTTTGTGGCTTCTAATGAAGTCAATAATCTTTTCTTCCTCATCAGATAGAATCGTAGATGAAGAGGCTGAACCAGGATGCTTCTTTATATGTCTGGACATCAACTAATTGATTAATTGATTCATTGATTATTTTGGGAACTTTTGGCTTTTTTATCTCACTTGCAGAAAACAAAACAAAAAGATCGACATTTCAACAACCACGAAGTGTGAGTGTGTGTGTGAGACTGTGTGCATGTGTGTGAGTGTGAGAGTATACGTGTTTATGTGTGTGTGTTTGTGAGACTGTGTGCATGTGTGTGAGTGTGAATGTGTGTGTATGCATTTGTGTGTCAGTGTGTGTGTGAGTGTAAATGAATGTGAATGTGTTTGAGTGTGTGTCTGTGTGTATGTGTGAGTGTGTGAGTGAGAATGTGTGTGTGTGAGCGTATGTTTGTGTGTCGGTGTGTGCGTGTGTGTGCATATGTGTCTGAGTGTGTGGGTGTGTGTGTGTGTGCTCTGACCGTGCAGTGTGTGAGGTGTGTCTGTGTGTGTGTGTGTGCGTGTGTGTGCTCTGACCGTGCAGTGTGTGTGAGGTGTGTCTGTGTGTGTGTGTGTGTGTGTGTGTGTGTGTGTGTGTGCTCTGACCGTGCAGTGTGTGTGAGGTGGACTCCGCCAGCGCTCCGCAGTTGGACTGGACCAGCGGCCCCCTCACGGTGACCAATGGGCTTCCTCGGTTGGCGAGCGCCGCCTTCAGCGGGGCGACGTGGTTGAACTGCAGCGCGGAGAGGCAGCCCACGAAGCCCCGCCCCCCGGCACCCGCCGCCTCGCCGTCCAGCTGCTCCTTCCCCGCTGAGGAGAGAGAGCACGCCGTGAGACACGGTCACGGGGGCCGCCGATTGGCCGAGAGGAGGAGGAGGACTTACTGGTGACTTTCCCCAACGTCAGGGACCTGATTGAGATAAACTCCGCCTCCGACGACAGCGAGTACTTCCTGTGGACGTCCTGGTCGATCTGGTGGAGAAATTAAACGTCTCTCTATGGCTTCGTGACACCCGAACCCCCCCACGAGAGCTCGGAAGTGGTTTAGACCGTCTAAAAAAATGTTTTATGAGAAATTTAAAAAATAATAATCATTTGCGCCAGGCTTCATTAAAAAAATAAAAAATAAAAAAATACAATATTAATAATAATTTGCGCCAGGCTCCATAAAAGAAATTATAACAATAAAAAACAACATTGTTATAATAATAATAATTTGCACCAGGCTCCATAAAAAAATATATAACAATAACAAAATAAAAATAATAATGATTTATGCCAGGCTACATATAAAAACAAAACAATAACAAAATAGAATAATACTAATTTTCGCCACGCTTGCTTAAAAAAATATTAACAGTAAAAAATTAAATTATAATAATAGTTTGCAGCAGGCTCCATAAAAAAAAACTGAATAAAAAATAAAAAATAATAATTTGTTTTCTGTGAGCTCTGAATTATTCGGGCATGCGGTTAATTAAAAAGTTTGTAACGGTGCGGTGACAGAAAAAGATTCTTAAAACCAGATGTTGCTTATATATATAAATGCATATATAATATGTGTATATATGTGGGTCACCGTACTTGCACGTAGAGGTTCTTCCCCACCCGGTGGATTCTGACCCGGTGCAGCCGCCCGTCCGCCAGGTTGGCGCCGCCGGGGCTGAAGACGTCGGGGCGCCGGTCGGCCTGCAGCTGGTACCGGATCTGAAGACTCCCTGAGACAGAGCACACGGCTGAGCCGGGAGAACCCAGGAGAACCGCTCCTCCTGAACCACGCGGCAGAACCACTGCGTCCCAGAAGGAAAAACCACCGACGCCCTCAGATGTTCACCTTTCCCGACGGTTCTCGAACGCATCGCGCGGGATGAATATTTCATTAAAAATACGAGTTTTTCTTCTTCTACTCGTCTCGTTTTTAAAATCTCCCTCGTTCACTTTGAGCCAGATTCTGTCAAAAAAGATAAAAGTCTGAGCCGGGAAGGAGAGGAGGAGAGGAGGAGGAGGAGAGGGGAGAGGAGAGGAGGAGGAGGAGAGGAGGAGAATAGGAGAATAGGAGGAGGAGGAGAGGAGAAGGAGGAGGAGAGGGGAGAGGAGGAGCAGGAGAGGAGGAGGAGAGGAGATGAGGAGAGGAGAGGAGGAAAGGGGAGAGGAGAGGAGGAGGAGAGGAGATGAGGAGAGGAGTAGAGGAGAGGAGGAGGAGGAAAGGGGAGAGGAGATGAGGAGAGGAGATGAGGAGAGGAGGCCGGAGAAGAGGAGGAGGAGGAGAGGAGAGGAGATGAGTAGAGGAGGAGGAGAGGAGATGAGGAGGAGAGGAGAGGAGATGAGTAGAGGAGGAGAGGAGGAGGAGAGGGGAGAGGAGATGAGGAGGAGAGGGGAGGAGGAGAGGAGAGGGGAGGAGGAAAGGGGAGAGGAGATGAGTAGAGGAGGAGAGGAGATGAGGAGAGGGGAGGAGGAGGAGAGGGGAGGAGGAGGAGAGGAGGAGGAAAGGGGAGAGGAGATGAGTAGAGGAGGAGAGGAGGAGAGGAGAGGAGGAGGAGAGGGGAGAGGAGGAGGAGAGGGGAGAGGAGGAGGAGAGGAGATGAGGAGGAGAGGAGGAGAGGAGAAGAGGAGGAGGAGGAGGAGAGGAGATGAGGAGAGGAGGAGGAGAGGAGAGGAGGAGGAGAGGAGATGAGGAGAGGAGGAGGAGAGGAGATGAGGAAAGGGGAGAGGAGGACGACCTGCCGTGTGACTGTGGAGCTGATCTGGTAACCATGGTGACGTATTGTGTCAGAGGTTTCACTTAAAGCAGCTGATGACAGTGATAATTAATAATTAATAATAATAATGATGATGACGAGACGCGCCCTCTGGACCCTCCGGCTCTCCGGCCACTTCATCAGCTCGGTCGAGACGGAGGCCTCCGATTGGTCGATCACCGGTCAGCAGAGACAATGATTTCATTCCACACACAAAAAAGCATTACAGGAGGAGGAGAGGAGGAGGAGGAGAGGAGGAAGAAGAGAGGAGGAAGAGAGGAGGAGGGAGAGGAGAAGGGGAAGAGAAAGAGTAGATTAGGGAGAGGAGAGGGGAAAGAGAAAGAGTAGAGGAGGAGAGGAAGAGGGAGAGGAGGAGAAGAGGAGGACGAGAGGAGGAGAGATGAGAAGGAGAGGAGGAGGAAGAGGAGGAAGAGGAGGAGGAGCCCCCTAGAGGCCCGTGAGTCATTAATGAGTAAAGAAAATATTATTATCCTGGTTTAATAATAAGAGATATTAGCCTTGGACACACACACACACACAGACACAAACACTCAAACACACACACAGACACACAAACTCACACACACACAAACACACACACACTCACACACACACACAGACACACAAACTCACACACACACAAACACACACAGACACACTCACACTCACACACACACTCACCAGGCATGAGAATATCTCACCTTTCGGCGAAATTCGCCGTTTTGAAACCAAAATAGGTGACTTACGTGAATCGTGTAGACCCGAAGAGTTTTTGTTTTGGGGTAGGGGTTCAATTGGCCGGCCGGCGTTTATGAGATTGGAGTGGGACACGGAGAAAATGTGGAGTGGTGCTCTTCGCAATAAAACATCTTTGATGGGACGTGTCGCGTCTTGGCCAATCAGCGTCAAGATGTCTTCAGCGTTTGGTGGTTTAGGTTAGCTTGAATGTTAGTCCGCTACATCTGCTGCTGTCACGCTGCACGGTGTAGCGATGCTAACGAAGTACCCGTACGTTAAGAGCGATGTGATTTAGCATATTTTTAGTCTCGATACTTCATTAAAAGAGCGATCAGAGCGCACGCGCTGCTCCGTGTCGAGCTGTCTGCGCACACTGCGCAGGGCTAACAGAGAGGGGCGTTAAGTGGCGGAATTGTCGGCTTTAAAAATAAAAATAAAAAAAGATGCCAGAAGTGAAATGTTTAACCCTTGTGTTGCCTTAGGGTCATTTTGACCCGAATCAATATTACACCCCCTGCCTTAGGATTAATTTGACCCCATTCAATGTTTAATGTCGGTGTTCTTTCGGTAGTCAACAAACAAACATAAAGTGCCTCACACTTAAACTTGGAAAACAATATTAATTCTAATAATTTTCTGGAGGTTTTAATTGCTGGCGTCAAATTGAACCCAAAGGGTAAAATATGTTAGTAAATATAAAGGTAACAGGAGGGTGAAACATTGAATCGGGTCAAAATGACCCAAAGGCGGGGGGAGGGTGTAATATTGATTCGGGTCAAAATGACCCTAAGGCAACACAAGGGTTAAGTTCAGTCTGTAAAGTTGTGTAACTCTACAGCTGCTCATCCTGATGAACTCTGTATCATCTGGTCAGATACAGACTAACGGCCTCATAGTGTATAATCAATGCTATGATGGCTCCATGTAGTTTCATTAATATCTTGTAGGCTAATACTAATATTACTGCCATTTGTTAAGTGTTGAAAAAGTTGGTAAAAAGTGAACCATACAGATATTTTATTTATTACTATTATAGATAAATATACCAGCATCGTTTTTATGGTATTGTATCAGTATCATGATATTTATGGCAGGTATGGTATAGAAGATCGTGACAACCAGGTAGAGGCAGAACAGACTCGAGGAACAGACTCAAGGAACAGACTCAAGGACCAGACTCAAGGAACAGACTCATGGAACAGACTCATGGAACAGACTCGAGGAACAGACTCGAGGAACAGACTCATGGAACAGACTCATGGAACAGACTCGAGGAACAGACTCGAGGAACAGACTCGAGGAACAGACTCAAGGAACAGACTCAAGGAACAGACTCAAGGAACAGACTCAAGGAACAGACTCAAGGAACAGACTCAAGGAACAGACTCAAGGAACAGACTCATGGAACAGACTCAAGGAACAGACTCAAGGAACAGACTCAAGGAACAGACTCAAGGAACAGACTCATGGAACAGACTCAAGGAACAGACTCAAGGACCAGACTCAAGGAACAGACTCATGGAACAGACTCGAGGAACAGACTCAAGGAACAGACTCAAGGACCAGACTCAAGGAACAGACTCATGGAACAGACTCAAGGAACAGACTCAAGGAACAGACTCATGGAACAGACTCAAGGAACAGACTCATGGAACAGACTCAAGGAACAGACTCAAGGAACAGACTCATGGAACAGACTCAAGGAACAGACTCAAGGAACAGACTCAAGGAACAGACTCATGGAACAGACTCAAGGAACAGACTCAAGGAACAGACTCATGGAACAGACTCAAGGAACAGACTCAAGGAACAGACTCGAGGAACAGACTCGAGGAACAGACTCGAGGAACAGACTCGAGGAACAGACTCAAGGAACAGACTCAAGGACCAGACTCAAGGAACAGACTCATGGAACAGACTCAAGGAACAGACTCAAGGAACAGACTCATGGAACAGACTCAAGGAACAGACTCAAGGAACAGACTCAAGGAACAGACTCATGGAACAGACTCGAGGAACAGACTCAAGGAACAGACTCAAGGAACAGACTCATGGAACAGACTCGAGGAACAGACTCGAGGAACAGACTCGAGGAACAGACTCAAGGAACAGACTCATGGAACAGACTCAAGGAACAGACTCAAGGAACAGACTCAAGGAACAGACTCAAGGAACAGACTCGAGGAACAGACTCATGGAACAGACTCGAGGAACAGACTCAAGGAACAGACTCAAGGAACAGACTCAAGGAACAGACTCGAGGAACAGACTCGAGGAACAGACTCGAGGAACAGACTCAAGGAACAGACTCAAGGAACAGACTCATGGAACAGACTCGAGGAACAGACTCAAGGAACAGACTCAAGGAACAGACTCAAGGAACAGACTCAAGGAACAGACTCATGGAACAGACTCGAGGAACAGACTCAAGGAACAGACTCGAGGAACAGACTCATGGAACAGACTCATGGAACAGACTCGAGGAACAGACTCGAGGAACAGACTCAAGGAACAGACTCGAGGAACAGACTCATGGAACAGACTCAAGGAACAGACTCAAGGAACAGACTCGAGGAACAGACTCATGGAACAGACTCAAGGAACAGACTCGAGGAACAGACTCAAGGAACAGACTCATGGAACAGACTCGAGGAACAGACTCAAGGAACAGACTCGAGGAACAGACTCATGGAACAGACTCGAGGAACAGACTCGAGGAACAGACTCGAGGAACAGACTCGAGGAACAGACTCATGGAACAGACTCGAGGAACAGACTCGAGGAACAGACTCATGGAACAGACTCAAGGAACAGACTCGAGGAACAGACTCAAGGAACAGACTCGAGGAACAGACTCATGGAACAGACTCAAGGAACAGACTCATGGAACAGACTCAAGGAACAGACTCATGGAACAGACTCAAGGAACAGACTCAAGGAACAGACTCAAGGAACAGACTCGAGGAACAGACTCATGGAACAGACTCGAGGAACAGACTCGAGGAACAGACTCGAGGAACAGACTCAAGGAACAGACTCGAGGAACAGACTCAAGGAACAGACTCGAGGAACAGACTCATGGAACAGACTCGAGGAACAGACTCGAGGAACAGACTCATGGAACAGACTCGAGGAACAGACTCATGGAACAGACTCAAGGAACAGACTCATGGAACAGACTCAAGGAACAGACTCATGGAACAGACTCATGGAACAGACTCATGGAACAGACTCGAGGAACAGACTCGAGGAACAGACTCGAGGAACAGACTCGAGGAACAGACTCGAGGAACAGACTCGAGGAACAGACTCATGGAACAGACTCATGGAACAGACTCATGGAACAGACTCGAGGAACAGACTCGAGGAACAGACTCGAGGAACAGACTCGAGGAACAGACTCGAGGAACAGACTCGAGGAACAGACTCATGGAACAGACTCGAGGAACAGACTCGAGGAACAGACTCGAGGAACAGACTCAAGGAACAGACTCGAGGAACAGACTCATGGAACAGACTCGAGGAACAGACTCATGGAACAGACTCAAGGAACAGACTCATGGAACAGACTCGAGGAACCGACTCGAGGAACAGACTCAAGGAACCGACTCGAGGAACAGACTCGAGGAACAGACTCGTGGAACAGACTCGAGGAACAGACTCGTGGAACAGACTCGAGGAACAGACTCGAGGAACAGACTCGAGGAACAGACTCGAGGAACAGACTCGAGGAACAGACTCGAGGAACAGACTCGAGGAACAGACTCATGGAACAGACTCGAGGAACAGACTCATGGAACAGACTCAAGGAACAGACTCATGGAACAGACTCGAGGAACCGACTCGAGGAACAGACTCGAGGAACCGACTCGAGGAACAGACTCGAGGAACAGACTCGAGGAACAGACTCGTGGAACAGACTCGAGGAACAGACTCGTGGAACAGACTCGAGGAACAGACTCGAGGAACAGACTCGAGGAACAGACTCGAGGAACAGACTCGAGGAACCGACTCGAGGAACCGACTCGAGGAACAGACTCGAGGAACAGACTCGTGGAACAGACTCGAGGAACAGACTCGTGGCTCAGCAGAGCACAAGACTTGAAGACTTGTTCACGCCAACAACAAAAGGAAGTCGGTTCATGAATGACCATATTATACACAATATTACTTTTATTATAGGGCCCGATCACCAGAATGGAGGACCTACAGACAGGGATGGATTAACAAACGGGCCTACCGGGCCTGGGCCTCCGCGCGTGACGTCGCTGTTATTAACTTTGTATTGATATGAATATGATGATATTAATATGATGATATGACACGATGTGCCGTCACCGGTATATGCTGGGCTTAAGTCATTCATGTCAGTAACAGGGCCCCAATAGTCCTACTCAGGGATGGATTACCGAACGAGCCTACCGGCACCAGGGGCCCATGAGCTCAGGGGGCCCCTAAGCCAGAGCCTTTGCGTGAAGTCTCTGTTATTAACTTTGTATTGATATGATACGATCCGTAGTTCCATACGGACTGTTTTGTTAGCGATGTGTTTTTTGCGGGGGCCTTGACACATCCAGGCCCAGGGGCCCGTGGTTTCTTAATCCGTCCATGCCTACAGATTATCATACAATGTCCAACATCGATGTTCGTGGAAGTCACCAGCACCCACACCCCCCCCCCCGCGCGCCTATCCTTCTCACCTTTTTCACTCCTGACCCGTTTTCATGCCTGCTCACACACACACACACACTCACATTCACACACACACACACTCACACACACACACACACACACACACTCACACTCACACACACTCTCACTCTCCCCACCGGCTGCCATAGATAACTACATGTCAGCGCTGTGAGTTACTGTGCAGCTTTATTCTGGCCAACATGTGTGTGAGTGTGTGAGGTTGAGTGTTTGTGTGTTTACGTGTGAGTGTGTGTGAGCACGAGTGTGTGTCTCTATCTGTGTGTGTTTGTCTGTGTGTGTGTGTGTTTGTCTGTGTGTAAGTGTGTGTTTGAGTGTGTGTCTCTGTCTGTGTGTGTTTGTCTGTGTGTAAGTGTGTGTTTGAGTGTGTGTCTCTGTGTGTGTGTAAGTGTGTGTTTGAGTGTGTGTCTCTGTGTGTGTGTGTGTGTTTGTCTGTGTGTAAGTGTGTGTTTGAGTGTGTGTCTCTGTGTGTGTGTGTGTGTCTCTGTGTGTGTGTAAGTGTGTGTTTGAGTGTGTGTCTCTGTGTGTGTGTGTGTGTTTGTCTGTGTGTAAGTGTGTGTTTGAGTGTGTGTCTGTGTGTGTGTGTGAGTGTGTGTCTCTGTGTGTGTGTGTGTGTGTAAGTTTGTGTTTGAGTGTGTGTCTCTGTCTGTGTGTGTGTGTGTTTGTCTGTGTGTAAGTGTGTGTTTGAGTGTGTGTCTCTGTCTGTGTGTGTTTGTCTGTGTGTAAGTGTGTGTTTGAGTGTGTGTCTCTGTGTGTGTGTGTGTGTTTGTCTGTGTGTAAGTGTGTGTTTGAGTGTGTGTCTCTGTCTGTGTGTGTTTGTCTGTGTGTAAGTGTGTGTTTGAGTGTGTGTCTCTGTGTGTGTGTTTGTCTGTGTGTAAGTGTGTGTTTGAGTGTGTGTCTCTGTGTGTGTGTTTGTCTGTGTGTAAGTGTGTGTTTGAGTGTGTGTCTCTGTGTGTGTGTGTGTACCGTTGTTGGCCAGCAGGACGGCGATGTAGAGCTGGCTGAAGCTGCTCCCGCTGAGCAGCATGGCCGGCCTCCTCTTCGTCACAAAGCTGAAGGTCACGTCCTCTCCGGCCCGCCGGCCGCCGCCCGCCGGCTGAGGGCGCTGCATCACGGAGAACGGCTCCTGGAAGGAGTACGTCACCGAGGAGTCGGCATCAAAGGACACCGACACCTCTGAGGAGAGAAGAGAGGAGAAGGAGGAGGAGGAGGAGGAGGAGGAGTAGAAGTGGAACAAGAAGAAGTAGAAGTAGAAGAGGTACAAGAAGAAGAAGAAGAAGAAGAAGAAGGAGAATTAGAAGAAGAAGAAGGAGAAGAAGAAGAAGAAGAAGAAGGAGAGGGTTGTCAGATTAAAGATGGATCTTTCTGCCTCCAGATATAAAATAAATCAACACGACTTCATCAAAAGTGAAAAAGTATTTAGTGCCAGCGGGTAGAGCAGCTGAAGGAAGGGCTCTCCTCCTGGGGCTGTGTGTGTGTGTGTGTGTGTGTGTGTGTGTGTGTGTGTGTGTGTGTGTGTGAGAGAGAGTGTGTGTGTGTGTGTGTGTGTGTAGGTACTGTATATTTACCGCGATCCGTCTTCAGAACATTATCTTTTCTGTAACGCAAAACTCGGCTGAGAGAAATGATGAAACCTTGTAGCTCCGCCCATAAAGCTACTTCATGGTCTGTAGACTCTAAATGACCATAAAGTATAAATGATGACATCATGCTGTATAGAAGAAGACTTGAAACTAGAGACTGAGACATAAACTCATGTTTACAATGTTTACTGAGGGAATACATCAAGAGAGAAGTAGAGTCACTATATAGACTTCTATACAACCAGAGGAGCCCCCTGGTGGTCAGGAGAGAGAATGCAGCTTTATCACATGAAGCATAGACTTCTATACAACCAGATGAGTCGCCCCCTGGTGGTCAGGAGGCAGAATGCAGCTTTAACACATGAAGCATATACTTCTATACAACCAGAGGAGTCGCCCCGTGGTGGTCAGTAGAGAGAATGCAGCTTTAACACATGAAGCATAGACTTCTATACAACCACAGGAATCGCCCCCTGGTGGCTGAATTCATTTTCAGACTTGGAGTTTCAGCTAGTATATAATATATAATAATCTTGTGGCAGCTGCTTTACATCATTACCAGGTAACTGATATGTTTATCTCCCTTTTAAAGTGAAGCACTTTCATAGCGCCTTCATCCTTCATCCTTCACACGTCTGAAAGCATTTATTTATTTACAGCTGCATTTTTACGCCTGAAAAGCTCAACAACGTCCATAGAAACACAGACACAAGGGGAGTCTGCGCCCTGCAGGTCGTCTGAGAGGTGCCGCCGCCACACAGCGACCTCCACGCTGCCGTAAAGCAGAGATCTCTCCGAGCAGCCGTCGGATGAGCGGCTCCTCGGCTTCTTCACAATCAACACGCCGAGCAAGAGGAACCTGAAGGCCTCACGACTACCTCTCCGTCTGCGGCGCCTGCTGCTCTTGGCGGAGGCCTCGGCCGCGCTCGTCGGGGATCATTTGGTCTAATGCATTTTAAATGTTCCTGGGAGTCTGGAGCCAGGACAAGTATTAATTGCCTCTGGCGTCGCTTGCCTTTTTTTTATTTTTATCGAACGCCGGCCCCGCAAACGGGATAACCTTGGGAAATAAATCGATTATTTATTCGCCGTAATCTTGAGTTAACCCTTTTTTAATCACATTTCTCGGCCGTCGATCGGGGGGGTGTGGGTGGGGGGGTCTCACCTTGGTTACAGGTGGTCCCGCCGTAGGCCGACTGGGAGCAGTCGCACACGTAGCCGTTGCTCTTCTCCACGCACCGCCCCCGGTTGTGGCACAGGCTGGTGGAGCCGGTGCAGTAGCCGGGGCAGCCGGGGGTCACGCCCGGCGTCACCTTGGCGCGCTCCTCTAGGTCAAAGTGGACGCCGTTGACGGTCAGCGTCCGGATGCAGCCCAGGAAGCCTCTCTGCTGGGACGCCGTTCCTCCTGCGGGGGGGTAAGGGAGGCGGAGGACAGCGGTGCTCAGATGCATCTTCGATGGAGGAACATCCTGACGGTCACGGTCGTTACGGCTCTGAAAGCTTCTGTTATTGCGGTGACTGTTTCCCGTAAGCCTTTATTTTGTAAGGGCCTTTGTATGTTTTGGGACCTTTTATTTTGAAGCTCTTCCAGCGAGAACCGGTAGTCGATGTAAATCTCGTAACATGACTTTGCCAAAAATACATTAGTTGACGGTGTAGTGATGAAAAAGGTGTTTTTCTTACTCTATGAGCCGCTGAGCACCGAGCGGGAACGAGGTACTCTGTGTTTTATTTGTGTGTTGACTTGTGTAGTGACTTTATTCTTTAATTAACTTGTAAAATGTATTGTGATAAGATGCTAATGCTAGATGTTCGCTAGATTTTAGTATATATGTCGATAAGAAAGTGAAAATGTTGTGATTTATGTCCACATGATTATGAATGTCATCTCATTCATGTTTACAGCTCGTTTCTGTTTCATTTGTTGCTTTTGCGGTGATTTCCGTAAATTAAATAGAAAACGACAAACTCTTAGATTCAAGGCTCAGGGTTGAACACGAATCCAGGAAATTCTGGAAACATCAGTACGCTTCACTATTGTCCGTTACAACCGGATGGGTCTGATTGTCGTCTCACAGCGGGGGGTCCGCATGTTACTGGAGGTAAGGTCAAGCAGGAGAGGCGTGTCTCTTGGGACGGCCTCTCAGCTTTCTTTCTCCCGGCGTCGTACATGCTCGCGACATCGCGTCGGCTTCATTGCCTTTCTATGAGTTTGTGCCGAAGGACGAACTAAAGGTCGTTTACTTATTGCGCTCTTGGGTTTCGGAGTGAGTCTTTTGTTCCCAGGGTTCCGTGTTCCCCGGCTCGATATCCTCTAAATGTGACGGATTAACAAGACCTTTTCGAAGGGTGTGATGCGGTCAGCGATGTTTCTGACCTGGGTCAAATGTTCAATGCGTGTTCCCCCCGGGTCAATGTGTTGAAATCACCCACCTGCAGTGTGCAGCCGACTGATGTCTCGCTGCTTGAAACAACAACAAACCCTCAAAGTTGAGGCTACAACAGTTTTCCTGAGGTTCCTCCTCGGGGGGCCGAATGGATTTGTAATCATTCAAACTGCATTTGAAAGGTTTGTCTTCTGTTCTTTTGCTTTTTGAAAAGCAATTTCCTACGAGGATGACCCTGGAGTAAAGGGATCTGGGAAACCGGACCCTGGAAAAACAGGATCCTCGGAAGATAGGACTCTAGAACATAGGAGCCAGGAAAAAAGACCCTCGGAAGATAGGACTCTAGAACATAGGAGTCTAGAAACAGGACCCTCTGAAGATAGGACTCTAGAACATAGGAGTCTAGAAACAGGACCCTCGGAAGATAGGACTCTAGAACATAGGAGTCTAGAAACAGGACCCTCGGAAGATAGGACTCTAGAACATAGGAATCTAGAAACAGGACCCTCGGAAGATAGGACTCTAGAACATAGGAGCCTGGAAACAGGACCTTCGGAGTATAGGACTCTAGAACATAGGAGTCTAGAAACAGGACCCTCGGAAGATAGGACTCTAGAACATAGGAGCCTGGAAACAGGACCTTCGGAGGATAGGACTCTAGAACATTGGACCCTGGAAACAGAGAACCCTGGGAAGATAGGACCGTGGTAATATTGGACGCTTGAATACAAGAGCCTGGGAACACAGAACCCTGAAAACAGGGGATCCCGGGAACATATGAGTCTGGGACTGCAAGGATATAAGACCCTGGGATAGAAGACCTTGGGAACAAAGAAACTTGGGACATAGGACTATGGAATATAAGAGTTCAGCTCATCTTGCGAGGGCCAATAACAGATCTTAATATTATTGTCAGAGTGCTTTGTTGTCTCTCTCTCTCTATCACCTCTTAGGTATGAACCACAACACCATCTGGGAAAGCAGACAGCACCTGTTCCCCACGGACGCCATAGGAAGGAGGAAGAAGCAAGAGAGGGAGGAGGGATGAGGGGCTAACTCTTCATCAATAATGACGTCTGGCTCAGATCTCCTGACCGTCGGTGGAGCTCTGGTCATTCAATTGAATCGTTCCACGTTCCTGTTTAATAAACACTTAAAGACATTTAAGCGTTTCGATGTTGAACTTGTTTCTCTGGGGGACATTGGAAAGGTTCATGTCCATTGGACGGGACACTAGGGACAAAGGGCACATGAGCTAGGGAACATAGAGCCATGGGAACATATGACCTTGTACACCACATGATGTAATGTCTCATAAAATATGACGGATTGTTTGGTTACATTTAGACACATGGTGGTTGTGGCAGCTAGGGGGGTGGGGTCTCTAATTAGCCAGAGCAGCTGGCTGTAATCAGCCAGCAGCCGAAGCCAATTAGAGACCCCACCCCCCTAGCTGCCACAGTGGTGCTTTTTGTTTTGTTTAACTGAATTTTTATTTCATGTTCTTTATGTCTACCGCGCTTTCTTTTACAACTTTAGAAATCTCTTTCCCGAACTCCGAATGGGTTTTAAAATGCCGGGGAAAGTCTTAAAGCCGGCATAATCACATTGATCTTCTGAGTGGATGTCATAAAAGTTCACCTGTGAACCGCCTTGTGAAAATAATTACATCTTCCACTCATGACAAGTTCTCCTGGAGATCAACAGTTGCTCCCATTTGTCACTTCATTCCTTCGGTGAATTATTTCTGAAGCTAAATGACACGTTAAGTGCACGAACTGTGGGCCGACAGTACAGGAGAACACACTTCTTTTTTTAAAATGGGGTCCCTGTCCCCTCCAGAGGGCCGGGGTATTATTAAAGGCACATTAAAATGTCAGGTGGTGGTGGTGGTGTGTGTGTGTGTGTGTGTGTGGGGGGGGGGGGGGGCATGGTCCGTTATTTCTCCTGAAGCAGAGCAATAATGGGAAAAATACTAAAGTACAAGAGTTCTTCACAGCAGCTGACAGGGCCGGGTTGTATTTTTTATTTTTTTCCTGTCTTATTCTCTCCGTTTCAGCTGTGAAGAAATAAAATAACTAGTTTTCGTACGAGTCGGGGAACGAAGACTTCGACTGCTGTAAAAGTTCCCGTTAAAAAAACACTCGGCAACTTTTCTGCCGGGTGAAGCTGAGAGAGAGAAGGTCGCCTCAAGGTTGCTTCAGAGCGTCGACCTTAAAGGTACATCTGGTATTTGAGTTCTGGATCAAGTCATCTGAACCGTTCCTTTAAAGGAAATATTATTAATCTAACGTTTCTGACAGAGAAATCATCCATCGACTCAAAGGATTTAAAAAAAACATATGACCCAGGGAACATAAGAACATGGGAACATATGACCCATGAAAAATAGAAACATGGGAACATATGACCCAGGGAACATAGGAACATGGGAACATATGAGCCATGAAACATAGAAACATGGGAACATATGACCCAGGAAACATATAAACATGGGAACATATGACCCTGTAAACATCGGAACATGGGAACATATGACCCAGGAAACATAGGAACATGGGAACATATGACCCATGAAACATAGAAACATGGGAACATATGACCCTGGAAACATCGGAACATATGACCCAGGAAACATAGGAACATATGACCCATGAAACATAGAAACATGGGAACATATGACCCATGAAACATATAAACATGGGAACATATGACCCTGTAAACATCGGAACATGGGAACATATGACCCATGAAACATATAAACATGGGAACATATGACCCTGGAAACATCGGAACATATGACCCATGAAACATATAAACATGGGAACATATGACCCATGAAACATATAAACATGGGAACATATGACCCAGGAAACATAGAAACATGGGAACATATGACCCAGGGAACATATGACCCATGAAACATAGAAATATGGGAACATATGACCCAGGGAACAGAGACACTTGGAAACATATGACCAAGGAAACATAGAAACATGGGAACATATAACATAGGGAACATATGACCCAGGAAACATGGGAACATATGACCCAGGGAACACTGACACATGGGGACAAATGACACAAATGTCAGTTCCCAGCTTCAGGCCAGTCTTCCCAGTCCAAGTCTCCAGTTCAACCAGCAGCCACCATCACAGACCTGTTCCCATCACAGACCTCGTTCCCATCACAGACCCCGTTCCCATCACAGACCCGTTCCCATCACAGACCCGTTCCCATCACAGACCTCGTTCCCATCAGACCCCGTTCCCATCACAGACCCGTTCCCATCACAGACCTGTTACCATCACAGACCTCGTTCCCATCACAGACCTCGTTCCCATCACAGACCTGTTACCATCACAGACCTGTTACCATCACAGACCTCGTTCCCATCACAGACCCGTTACCATCACAGACCTCGTTCCCATCACAGACCTCGTTCCCATCAGACCCCGTTCCCATCACAGACCCGTTCCCATCACAGACCCGTTCCCATCACAGACCTGTTACCATCACAGACCTCGTTCCCATCACAGACCTGTTCCCATCACAGACCTGTTACCATCACAGACCTGTTACCATCACAGACCTCGTTCCCATCACAGACCCATTCCCATCACAGACCCGTTCCCATCACAGACCTCGTTCCCATCACAGACCTGTTCCCATCACAGACCTGTTACCATCACAGACCTGTTACCATCACAGACCTCGTTCCCATCACAGACCCGTTCCCATCACAGACCTCGTTCCCATCACAGACCTCGTTCCCATCACAGACCTCGTTCCCATCACAGACCCGTTCCCATCACAGACCTCGTTCCCATCACAGACCCGTTCCCATCACAGACCTCGTTCCCATCACAGACCTGTTCCCATCACAGACCCCGTTCCCATCACAGACCCCGTTCCCATCACAGACCCCGTTCCCATCACAGACCTCATTCCCATCACAGACCTGTTACCATCACAGACCTGTTCCCATCACAGACCTCGTTCCCATCACAGACCTGTTACCATCACAGACCTGTTCCCATCACAGACCTCGTTCCCATCACAGACCCCGTTCCCATCACAGACCTGTTCCCATCACAGACCCGTTCCCATCACAGACCCGTTCCCATCACAGACCCGTTCACATCACAGACCCGTTCCCATCACAGACCCGTTCCCATCACAGACCCGTTCCCATCACAGACCCGTTCCCATCACAGACCCGTTCCCATCACAGACCTCGTTCCCATCACAGACCTGTTACCATCACAGACCTGTTCCCATCACAGACCTGTTCCCATCACAGACCTCGTTCCCATCACAGACCCGTTCCCATCACAGACCCGTTCCCATCACAGACCCGTTCCCATCACAGACCCGTTCCCATCACAGACCCCGTTCCCATCACAGACCTGTTCCCATCACAGACCCGTTCCCATCACAGACCCCGTTCCCATCACAGACCCGTTCCCATCACAGACCTGTTCCCATCACAGACCCGTTCCCATCACAGACCCGTTCCCATCACATACCCTGTTCCCATCACAGACCCCGTTCCCATCACATACCCCGTTCCCATCACAGACCTCGTTCCCATCACAGACCTGTTACCATCACAGACCTCGTTCCCATCACAGACCTCGTTCCCATCACAGACCTCGTTCCCATCACAGACCCGTTCCCATCACAGACCCGTTCCCATCACAGACCCGTTCCCATCACAGACCCCGTTCCCATCACAGAACTGTTCCCATCACAGACCCGTTCCCATCACAGACCCCGTTCCCATCACAGACCCGTTCCCATCACAGACCTGTTCCCATCACAGACCCCGTTCCCATCACAGACCTGTTCCCATCACAGACCCGTTCCCATCACAGACCTGTTCCCATCACAGACCCGTTCCCATCACAGACCCCGTTCCCATCACAGACCCGTTCCCATCACAGACCTGTTCCCATCACAGACCCGTTCCCATCACAGACCCGTTCCCATCACAGACCCGTTCCCATCACAGACCTGTTCCCATCACAGACCCGTTCCCATCACAGACCCGTTCCCATCACAGACCTGTTCCCATCACAGACCCGTTCCCATCACAGACCCCGTTCCCATCACAGACCCGTTCCCATCACAGACCTGTTCCCATCACAGACCCGTTCCCATCACAGACCTGTTCCCATCACAGACCTGTTCCCATCACAGACCCGTTCCCATCACAGACCCGTTCCCATCACAGACCCGTTCCCATCACAGACCCGTTCCCATCACAGACCCCGTCCCCGAGGAGCCGACAGGAGATCGTCCGCCGAGCCGAAAGGACCGCGAACATCTCCCCGCCGGCTGGTCTTGAACACGCCGGCGTTCCCTTACCGACGAACATCTGGCTGCTGAGCCGCAGGCGGAGGTGCCCGTCGGCCGGCGCCTCCAGGAGGCGCGGCGGGAGCTGGTCCACCTGCAGCGACGCCTCCTTCACGTTGCGCTCCACCCTCACGGAGTGCCACTGCCGGTCGTTCAGGGGCAGGTGGGACTTCACGGTCAGGACCGCTGGACCGTTGCCCACGTCGAAGGAGAAAGTCACCACTGAGGGAGCTGGACACACACACACACACACACACACACACACCGGCGGTCAGCTGCATGTGGCGTTGGGTGTTTCTTACGCTCCTCTCTGTTCTCCCTTTCTGATGCAATGCGATACAATGCTGCTGGGAGAACTTGATGACCTGAATAGATTTATGAGGGGGGGCTCGGGCTGACAGCTCGTCAATATTTCACAACGTCTCCCCGACGCTGCGGCAATACATAATGGCTCCAAATAGCCCCCCCCCCCTCCCCCAGGTCTGTGAGACTAAAACCCCACTGTATTTAATTTGTCTCCTTTATCCATTACTCATTCTTTTTTCCATACAACTTCTCACTCTATTATTTTGATTTCCAAATGGCTTTACTTGGCCTGATTGATTATTTCACTTTGTCCACGTCTCCGTCCCCTGAATGTACCTGAATGTACCTGAATGTACCTGAATGTACCTGACTGAACCTGAATGTACCTGAACGTCCCATAGCCTGTAACCCTACATTGGGTGGGTCGGGTATGAGGTTTTAAATTTCCATCTCTAATTGCCCTCACAATCCTCTCCCTGGGGGAATAAAACTGAAAATCTATTAAATTATTATTTTTTTAAACCACTGTAAACTTTTTTTCTCTCCAACGCCTACAAGACATAGCTGAGGGACGAGCGGTTTCCCCCATTGTTTAGCGTAATCGTAAAAAATAAAAGAGTATTTCTTTATTGCCGCCGGTGTAAACAAGTCAATCTTTGATGCATAGATAGATCTTCTTCCTCCTCCGGTTCTCCCACATCGAGCCGGTTCATGACGGCTCTCTGGGCAGTAAGCGCCCCCCCAATAAATATAATTTTGAATTATAATTAAAACAAGTTATAATTGTTATTAGTTGTTTAAGAAATGTAAAAACGAGAAATAACCACAAAGAAATAAGAATACAATGTAATATGATTGTCTGATTTCTGTTTGTTTTTTGTTCATAAGATGTTCCCCAATGTATTTAGAAATGCTCCTGGAGTTCAGTCATAGTGGGAAAAATGTGCTCCCTAAAAAGATATGTAAATGTCCTACCCCCCCCCCCCCCCCAACCCACTCTCAGGTTTGTGAGACAAAAACCCCACTGCAAACATATTTTTAAACTGCCTACAAGACAAAGCTGAGAGACTCACAGGCTCCACGATCATAAACCTTACAACCACGGCGCATCTCTTTATCTCTTTATCTCTTTCATGGCGCCGGTGTAAACAAGTCAGTCTTTTAAGCATGAATAGATCTTCTTCTTCCTCCTCCGGTGAATCCATGAAGAGACCCCCCCCCCCCCCCCCCCCCCGGCGTGTTCTTTAAGGGCTCTCTGGGCAGTAAGTGCACGCTCTTAGCCCCCCCCGCCGGAGCTGTCGACTGTGTCATTAGGCCCACATCACACGCCACAGACCTGACAGCCGGCTTTCTCTGGGAAATTGGACCGTCAACCCGATCGCAGAACATTTCCCCCCCGAGAACCGCAGGATGATAATGTCCGACGGCTCCTCTCGGCGCGAGTGTCGTGGCTACTCCGCCCGTCGGCGTGTTATCCGCGGCGTCCTCGTGACTCACAGCTGAGCTCCACCCGGATGAAGTCCTTGAGGCCGCGGTTCTCCAGGAACACCCCCGACGGAGCGCCGGTCTTGAAGTGGAAGGAGACGTCGGAGGCGAGCTCGGCCTGCAGCGTGGGGAAGTAGAGGTAGGACGCCTCCTGGTAGAACGACGCCGCGTTCCACAGGGACCCTGCAAGGAGAGAGGAGGCAAGGATGGGAGTGAAGTGGAGGGAGGAGGGAGGCAAGGAACACTCGAGAGGGAAACATCAGAAAAGTAGACGACAGCTAAATTATTTTAGCTAACGAGACGGGAGAGAGAACTCTCTCTCTCTCTCTCTCTCTGATGTAATCTAAGCTCTACACAGTGCCTTGTTCACATGTCCCGGTGAGCGTGCACTAACGGCGAAAAGTGCACGTGTAAGCGGTCCAGCGCCGTGACGACGACCTCCGAGTGAAAACTCTCCATGAACACGACATTTAAGAAACGCATTTCGAAAGGTCGATCGTTTTCATTTCATCGCGGGGAAGACCAAAATAGTGATTTCGGGGTAAATATTCGATTAGTTGTGCAGCTCTATAGTTTGACATAATTCCTCTTTTCAAATATCAAAACATGCAGTTATTACAGAATTATGATATAATCGTCCGAGCTTATGACCGGAATGTCTCCCGATGGGTAGGAAAAAAACACATTTTAACATCTTTTGAAAAAACGGCACTTTAAACCATCACCGCGGGGGGTCTGCACTTCATCACCGCGGGGGGGGGGGGGGGGGGCTGCTCTTCATTTGACTGCAGATGAGCTGCCCTTTGTCCCAGAGCTCAGTGTGGGACACAGAGCACTAAATATCTACGCCCTGTTTCATGTTCCAGCGCTGCTGTCCACCCCCCCCCCCCCATCCCCCCCTCCATCCTCCCCTCCCTTTCTGTGTCGCCCCACATTTTTTTGGCTCCCCTGATTGGCTTCGAAACAGGACTTTGAGAATCCGATTTTTCGCGAGGTTTTACGCTCCTCGCTGCCAGTTGCCCCGACAGATTAACTTCATTCTTCTGGCCTCCGATCGAACCCCCCCCCCACCCTCTATCTGCAACCCAAACACCCGGCAGGTTGATCACCTACTGTCTCCGTAACAACGCAGCGGGCCGACGTGGTGCACGGCCCGCGAGCCCGTCCTGTTGGTGTCCCCCACGGCGAGCTGGCTCACCGGCAGGTGGTCTTTGTAGGAGAGGACCCCTGTGTCGTTGGCCCTGCACACACACACACACACAAAGAAATAAATAACACGCCGCCGTCCTGGGGGGTCCAGATTATAAAAAGACATCCATTCTTCTGCATTAGAGGAAACACATCTCATCTCAACGCAGCGCCGGCGGAAACACGGCGACCGGAGCCGAGCGGCTCGGCGGGAGATTAACGCTCGGTTAACAAAGACGCTCAGAGCCTCGCATGCAGCTTCTCTCTCTCCTCTGGTTGTGTAAAGTCGTATTAGATCGGCCGTATAATCGGCAATCACTCATCCGGAGACTCAAACGAGTCGACGGATTCCCTCTGAATTCGTCGGCTGCCTGACGGATGAATTGATTAATTAATCATGCGTCGTCTTTCAATGGGGGCGGGGCCGTATAATAGCTCATGAATAAATCTCAGATTATGAGATCGCACTGAAATTACATTTTTTAAATTCAAATTAGGAACCGTGTATAAAGTTCTGCTTTGGTACATTTTAGTTGCCAGTTCATTAGGCACACCTACACCCGATGAAACGGTTGCGCAATAAATCAATAACTCATCTGATCAGTGTGGAGGACGCCGTGTAGTTTAACTAAGTCGATATACTCAAGTACTACACGGAAGTACAACGTCGAGGTACTTGTACTTTATTGTATTTTCTGCTATTTTCTTTTTTTCTAGGTATTACCAAAGGTATTTCTGTACATGCACCTTCTTAAATGTGATTTAAATGTATTCAGTATTTTTTAATCTCTTTAAATACAATGCACGGTCTAAGTGCCCAATTAAAAATGTATGTGTCAATATGTAGATGTGAGGTTAAAAAAAAAAAAGCCAAACGCTAAATTGGTCTCCGTTCACCGCCTCAGGGCTTTCAAATTTTATTAATTATTAAATGCTGCGGTTGAAGAATACAATATACACATTGTCGCAGCAATACGGACAAAAAACCCACATCATAAACTAAAATGTATGTGTCTGTGTGTGTGTGTGTGTGTACCATGCGTCGGAGTCGGCGTCACAGTTGCAGAAGTAGTTCATGTCCACGCAGTTCTCTTCCAGGCTGCAGGAGCACTGCTGCACCCCCGGCAGGAAGCCGCCCCAGTAGCTCCGCCTCTCGCCGTGACGGTCCAGCCACCAGGTCAGCGGACTGCCGTCTGTAACGAGACACCGGACAGTCGGTCGCCGCGGCAACGGCCAGTGCCCGGAGCTCAAGTGGGTCACGGTCACGAGTTTTATATTTGGAGGGTTGCAGGGATTCGCTTCACCGGGCCAGAATGCAACACACACAAAAAGTACACCTGAAGGGCACTGGGAGATAAGATGAGCACGAAGCTGCATTCTCTCTCCTGACCACCAGGGGGCGACTCCTCTGGTTGTATAGAAGTCTATGCTTCATGTGTTAAAGCTGCATTCTCTCTCCTGACCACCAGGGGGCGACTCCTCTGGTTGTATAGAAGTCAATGCTTCATGTGTTAAAGCTGCATTCTCTCTCCTGACCACCAGGGGGCAACTCCTCTGGTTGTATAGAAGTCTATGCTTCATGTGTTAAAGCTGTATTCTCTCTCCTGACCACCAGGGGGCACCTCTGGTTGTATAGAAGTCTATATAGTGACTCTACTTCTCTTGATGTATTCCCTCAGTAAACATTGTAAACATGAATTCATGTCTCAGTCTCTAGTTTCAAGTCTTCTTCTATACAGCATGATGTCATCATTTAGATCTTTATGGTCATTTTCTGTCAAACAGACCATAAAGCGGGGGACGCTTTAGGGGCGGAGCTACAAGGTCATTGACAGTCAGTGCAACTAAAACCCTTTCACGGCGTGTTTTAAGGTCATTTAGGTTTATTGTAAAGTTTCGTCCGTCTCTCTCCGATGACTCAGCGTTTAATTCAAGGCTTCAGACGTTCAGAACAAATGGCCGACGTCTTCTCGTCCTTGTAATTATACATTCAATCGACTTCAGATTAAAACGTGATTACGAGACGCTAAGCGATCGCGTTGAGTTATCACCACCGCGGCGCAGTAACTCCCCTCGTCATCCTCGTGGTCACCTGACCCCCTCCCTCACACACACACACACACACACACACACACTTGTCTGCTCTACTTAAACCAGTACCCACTTCCCTTGTCGGTCCATCATCTGAGGTTTTGTTGCCCGTCACCCATGAGCTCTTCACACTAAATCACCGAACCCCCCCCCCCCCATCCCCATCTGGCTTGACCTCCTCCCCCCCCCCCCCTTTTCATCTGCTGCACACTTACTCCGGCCGTGACACAATATAAAGAAGATAAAATACAGAAAATACAAGTGGGAGTGAAGAAACAAAAGATTAGAACATTAGAAAATGTTTTGCCTTCCGTGTTTTTTTGAGCACATTTATTTCTATTTTTAGAAAATGTTTCGCCACACATTATTTTAAACATTTATTTCTTCTTTTTTTATTTTTTCACCATACGATTTTTTTCTCCGCAGATTTTTCTTATTTTGTAAAAATGTTTCACCACACGTTTTTTATTAAAGCATTTTTTTATTCTTTTTTTTTCGCCATACGTTTTTTTGAAAGCACTTTTTCTTTTTACAAATATTTTTAAAGCACATTTATTTCTTCTTTTTTAAGAAACATTTTCACCATATGTTTTTTTTAACCCTTGTGTTGCCTTCGGGTCATTTTGACCCGATTCAATGTTTAATGTCGGTGTTCTTTCGGGAGTCAACAAACAAACATAAAGTACTTCACACTTAAACTTGGAAAACAATATTAATTCTAATAATTTTCTGGAGATTTTAATAGCTGGGGTCATGTTGACCTCAAGGGTAAAATATGTTAGTAAATATAAAGGTAACAGTAGGGTTAAACATTGAATCGGGTCATATTGACCCGAAGGCGACAGGAGGGTGAAACATTGAATCGGGTCAAATTGACCCGAAGGCAACACAAGGGTGAAGCACATTTATTTCTTCTATTTTTTGAAAATGTTTTGCCACATGTATTTTGTAAGCATTTATTTATTTTTTAGCCATAGGTTTTTTTAAAGCATATTTATTTCTTAATTTTTTCGATTTTTTTTAAAGCACATTTATTCCTTCTATTTTTCTCAATATGCCAGATTTGAATACACGAGCACAACGCGGCGACACCTTCAGACACTGAGCACTCATATTCGTTGTAGAGCCTCACCAGAGACGCTCCACATACTTTGCATCTGCCGCTTAATTATGCGTAGCGGTGTTCATCCGAGTGGTCCCCGTTAAATAAACAAACACTCAAAATTGCTTATTTTCTCCCTTGTTGTTGTTGTTGTTGTTGTGATTCTCTGCTGCCGTTTACTTCCCGACACGTCGTCCGTGCGTCAGTGAGACATTAACGCTGTAATTCGTCACCTCCTCCGAGGGGCGAAGTGGTCCGGCCTCAATCATCCGTCACACGGCGACCGAGATGAGGCGAGACCGGCGGGGGGGAAAAGCCCATTAAGCTCCGTGTCACGATGCATCATCAAGTGTCACACGCTACGATACCTTCGTCCTACCCAGCATGCATCAGCGCTGCATCGGCTCGTACGCGTCGGAATCGACCGGCGCGGAATGATGGAAACGTTCATGTTGACAACTGCTGCATGAGGCATGGAGGCATCACTCTGCTTTATTTGTGTTTATTTTTTTAATACCCGATGCCAATACTTATTGGCCGACTCCGAGTACCGGGGTTTAGTTCATAAGCTGTAAACCTTCACTGTGTGGAGGACACCGGGATTACTATTTCACGTTTAAGGCTTTATTTGCTTTTCTAACTTTGTAGAAAAAAATAAGTTGATATACATTTTATTACTTAATTTAATAAACTATTTTTTAAGAAATCTTAAAAATTAACCGGAAATGTGTCAGGACTTAAACAATTTATAAAATGGCCAGCTTGACTTTATTTGCTTTTCTAACTTTGCACACAAAAAAAGAAGTTTAAACTTTAACAAATAAATACGTAGATATACATTCTATGACTTAATTGAATGAACTATTTTTTTTTAATCTTAAAAATTAACTGGAATACAAGTGTCAGGACTTAAAAAAAGGTATAAAATGTCCAGCGTAAATAAATTTAAAAATAAAATCATATCGATCGTCCCCGAAACCCGATCCAGCCGCTTAGAGTCGCCATTGGCCCGATATCTGATATCTAATACCGATGCGTCCCCTAGAATAAATCCCCCACAATGCAACAGAACGGGCAACAAAAGAGACGTACAGGTAATCAGTGAATTGAGATTCCGCCGTTGTCAGTAGAAATTGGTATCGCATCAATCAAACAAACAACGGAGAGCGTGTTGCTCGAAGAACGCTGTCTTTGAAAAAATAATAAGAGAAAAAAAACATGTCAACATGTCAACTTCTGAGACCTCAGATGCTTAACAAGGCAAACACGCCTATCTACCATTTGGCTTCCCCCTCTTATGAGTGACCTCTACGACGACGCAAAGGAGACATGTTGGATTGACTGAGAGAGAAAACATGCGAGTCAACAATACATTATTGATTTGCCACATGCAGGCTCATTAGACCGTCTAATCTTCGAGCAAGCCAATCAGATCAGACTGGGCTTTGTTTCCTTCTTTTCTCTGGGAGGGGCTCTTAAAGAGACAGGCGCTAGAACGGAGCATTTCATTAAAGGTGTACTCAGATTATGTGGTGTTTTTTTTTAGCATTGAAGCATGTAAAACATGTTCTAGTAGAGAACCCAGAAACTAGTATGAATCTGAATATGAGCACAACATGTCACGAATATGGAATAAAGAAAAATCAGGATAAATCAGGATAAATCAGGATAAATCAGTTGGCAGCTGGAGGTAATTCCAAGGACATTGACTGACAAGAAAGACGTTGCACGGTTAAACTCTCGTCTATAAATCCGGTCGACTGCTTTCCAAACATCTTTTCTCCGTAAGCTAACGCAACAAGTCACAGTAATTAATATGAATGCGTTCTCACAAGTCCGCACGACAATAGAAGCTCAAATCTGAATCTCTTCTACTCGAACAACAAATATATTTAAAATATGTCCGATGTGCTTCCAGCACGCCATAAAAGAGTCTGTCCTGCCTCCCTTTGATGTCTGGTGTGATAATGGACTTATTTGTTTGTGCATGCACAGCACCTGGGGACCAGGGGATCTGGGACTTCATGAATGTGTTCATGATTTAAGAGCAAATGTTTGGATGTTTGGGGGGTTGGTGGTGGTGGTGGCGGGGGGGGGGGGGGGCAGTTCAAGATGAATGCACACAGAAAGAGATTGGAGACCACCTCATTGTGAACATTGTGAGAAAGGAAGAGGAAGCCGGAGGCTCAGCCGGCGCCCGACGCCGCAAAGCGCAGAACATCCCGTGTCACGGAGGTTCAGAACTACTGTAGCCCCGGAGGAAAAGACCGGCGCCCTCATTTATTCCGAGGGAATGCAGAAAATCCTGGGGCCAAAAAGAAAGTAAAGAACAGAAGGGGCTTTAACCAACACGGCTGCATTGGCCAATCACGTATTTCTCAAGCGATGAGGATCTCAAAACTAGCCAAAAATGTGTTTGTTCCTTAAAAAAAATAATTTGTGCGGGTTCATTTAAATTTAAATGTGTGTTTCTTGTACATTACGTCCAAAAGAGAGAAAACCAAATATACCATGAGAGACGTAACACGATCGGGGAATATTACATTTATAATGTATTTTTAACATCTTTTTTTGGGGACGTAAATGTGTTATACAAGTTGCAAAGAGAGAGAGAGAGAGAGAGAGAGACCAGAGCCAAGTTCCTTTGTCTTGCTCGCCACCAGCCGACTACATGAAGGGTGTAGAAAAGTAGCAGGATTTTCACAATAAAATGGAACATTTTCATAATTGTTTTCAACAACTCAAATATATTAAAATTTCTATTTTTTTGTCGACAGCCATAGCCGCTACGCATATTCCTGCCCTAACCCTAATTTCGCCCGAAATAATAATATGTGAAATTAAAACTCCAAAATCAATAAGAAAAAATAACCCTGTAACCCAGACCATCATATAAGGACCTGACAGGGTCACCAATACTACGTATGTACAATACCCACAATGCAATAGCTTATTATTGGCATAAACTACATGATTTGATCTCAGTAAAAAAGTTGCGCTGACCTTTGGTATTGAAGAGGCGGGACTTCTTGCAGTTGTAAACCACTTCCTGTTGGCACTGCTCGGAGCCCGTCACGATGGCGTGGAGCTGCTCCTCCGAGGCGCCGTAGTTGAAGCTGGTGACGTGAGGTTTGAGGAGGGAGGAACCTTGCACCGCCACCGGAGACGTGACGTCGTGGGCCACCAGCGTCCACACCTTCTCCTCTGGAACGAGAACAATTGGAATCCGTTAGCTCAAGTTTTCTTAAACGTCTCACAAGTCCGGACGGTAAATGTAATGGATGCTCTTCTCCAGGCCTCACACAGGTGAGCCTCACACCTCCATCAATCCACCTTTCAGGTCCATGAGCAGAAGAAATCCCTCCTAATAATCTGCATTCGCTCTTTAAAAGCACTCGGAAAAGGAGTCCAGGGTTTGTCCAATGAAATGAGGCGAGCACTCCGTCCTATTAGCATCATCCGGTTCCCGTGTTTACTCAAAGCCTTAAGACAAAATCCCTCTCCGCCTCGTGATTATTCACATCAGGTCGTCAGGTTTAGAGCTATTTACATTTCCTATGGATTCCCTAATTGAGGTCAAGTGGAGGTAAATCTGCTGCCGAACGATTTCAGAGGAAGACTCGGGGGGGCGGGGGAGGGGGGGGGGACGTCACCGCTGTGTTAACCTTGCAAGAAAGGAAAGGAAGAAGAAAAAAAGAGGACGAAAGTGTCGCGGGGATGAAAAACGGCGTCAACGCCGCGGCTGTCAAAACTTGACGTGGACACGTTTTTTTTTTGTCCCCGCGTGTCACGAGAGCCGCGGACCGAGGGGATGCGGCCGCGACCGAGGGGACGCGCCGGTCAAATGTCACGTCTCCCGCGTCGCGGAAACCCACATTGTGTCCCGAGGCGTTGGAAATATCACGCTGAATGGAGGGGGGGGGACGGGGGCAACAGATGATCCGGGTTTCTAAATTCTAGCCCGGAGACATAAATCCGACAGGCCTGCCAAATCATACCGCGGTAATTACATACGGGGAAATAATTAAAGGTCAACCGGGGCCTTGAAACCCATTGCCGTGACATTCAAGTGTGCATATTTGTGCGTGTTTGTTAACGATTTTATTTACTCCTCGCTCTCGAAGCCCCGCCCCAGGCACGTTTTAATACATGTATTAAAAAATAATATCCTCTGCTGTGATTCATTTTGTTTTTCCCTCACTTAGTAAAAGGAGAAATTCCGGTAGACGGTGAACGGAGTTCTGGTTTACATCCCCAAAAAACGTCTCACGCATCCGTGACGCCTGTCAACTCTTCCCACGATGCTAGGTACGACTTTATTGACTCCTCACACTTTAAGCCCCGCCCTCCGAAAAATATTCTCTGCTCTGATTAATTTCTTTACCCCCTCACTTAGTAAAAGGATAAATTCAGGTAGACGATGAAAGGAAGTCACAGTTTCTAGTTTACATCCCCAAAAAGACGTCTCACGCAACGGTGCCGTCCAGTAAATTTTCCAACGATGTTAAGTACGATTTTATTGACTCCTCGCTCTCTAAGCCCCGCCCCCAGGTACGTTTTAATACATGTATTAAAAAAAAAATCCTCTGCTGTGATTAATTTGTTTTCCCCCTCACTTAGTAAAAGGAGAAATCCCGGTTGACGGTGAACGGATGCCAGAGGTTCTGGTTTACATCCCCAAAAAAACGTCTCACGCAACCGTGACGTTCGTTAAATCTTCCCACGATGTTAAGTACGATTTTATTGACTCTTCGTTCTCTAAGCCCTGCCATCCGAAAAATATTCACTGCTCTGATTAATTTCTTTTCCCCCTCACTTAGTAAAAGGATAAATTCCGTTAGACGGTGAAAGGAAGCCACAGGTTCTGGTTTACATCCCCAAAAAAGCGTCTCACGCAACCGTGACGCCCGGTAAATCTTCCCACGATGTTAAGTACGATTTTATTGACTCTTCGCTCTCCAGGCACGTTTTAATACATGTATTAAAAAAAATATCCAATACTGTGATTAATTTGGTTTTTCATTCCGGAAATTCCGGTCGACGATGAAAGGAAGCCACAGGTTCTGGTTTACGTCGCCCAAAAAAACGTCTCACGTAACCGTGACACCCGTCAACTCTTTCCCCGATGCTAGGTACACTATGAACGTGGATATTCATGGTCCCCAGAAGGAAGCCTGGCTTGCATCATAATCGGGTAAGAAAAAACATGGACACACACACACAAACACACACACACACACACACAAACAATTATCCAGATCTAATGGGCAGATTGCAGTGGAATTTATTGGACATTATATTTCCGTGTTGGACACTTTCTTGAGCAAACACCCCTCATTTAAAAATGTCAGTCAAACACAACAACAACCGCATCATTTAATGGACTGCCGTGAAATTTACTGAGCAGATTAGTGCTCCCGGAGGGATCGACCCTTTTGACTTTAATGACCCCCAGAGGCCCCCCGGAGGCCCTTGAGTTTAGACCGGCTCGTTAAAACCGTGACACTTGAGTGACTTCAGAACCTAAAAGCACGAGTCCTCGTCATCGCACTCTAACCCCCGGTTTCTCGTCCAGTCGAAGACGGGTTTATTATAAAGAGTGTATTCTCCGTACGTTCTCCGGGGGCTTCAAAGAGCTCGGGCAGAAAGATACGATAAATACGAGCGTCGCTGGTATTATTAGACCGCACATGGTTTGAATAATGACTGAGAGACGGGGGTGAAGAAAGAGGCGTCTTTAGGACCTAATGGACCTAATGGACACCCCCCCCCCACAGGCCGAAAGGCGACCGAAAGATTGACATAAATATCTACGTGGCGTATGCAGATTGATTATAGGCCCGCTTGGAGAACACTTCACAATCAGCAGATGGATTTAATAGTTAGGCTTCTTCAAATCTATCATTATGAAGAGCAGAGGTTGTGCAACGAAAATACATTTGAGCGTCAAAAGAAAAAGAAAAAAAGAAGAAGAAAAAAACGCTACAATTTCCTGTCGTGCTTTTTGTCGTGTTTTTGCATTTCTTTGGGTTGTTTTCTTCGAAATAGATGTGAGTCTATTTGTCTCTTTGATGCCGTTTGCATCTCCTTGTCGTCAATTTGTGTCTCTGTGGTTGTTTTTTGTCTCTTTGTAGAAGTTGTGCATCTCGTTGTAGTGGTTTTGTGTCATTTTGTCGTAGTTTAATGTCTCATAGTGGTTTTTTGTCTCTTTGTAGAAGTTTTGCATCTCGTTGTAGTGGTTTTGTGTCATTTTGTCGTAGTTTAATGTCTCATAGTGGTTTTATGTCTCTTTGTAGTGGTTTTGTGTCTCTTAGTAGTGGTTTTGTGTTTCTTTGAAGTGGTTTTGTGTTTCTTTGAAGTGGTTTTGTGTGTCTTTGAAGTGGTTTTGTGTCTCTTAGTGGTTTTATGTCTCTTTCTAGATGTTTTATGTCTCTTTCTAGATGTTTTATGTCTCTTCGTAGAGGTTTTGTATCTCTTTGTAGTGGTTTTGTGTCTCTTTCTAGTTATGTGTCTCTTTGTAGTGGTTTTATGTCTCTTTGTAGTGGTTTTATGTCTCTTTGTAGTGGTTTTATGTCTCTTCGTAGAGGTTTTATGTCTCTTTGTAGTGGTTTTATGTCTCTTCATAGAGGTTTTATGTCTCTTTGTAATGGTTTTGTGTTTCTTTGAAGTGGTGTTGTGTCTCTTTCTAGTTCTGTGTCTCTTTGTAGTGGTTTTATGTCTCTTTGTAGTGGTTTTATGTCTCTTCGTAGAGGTTTTATGTTTCTTTGAAGTGGTTTTGTGTCTCTTTCTAGTTCTGTGTCTCTTTGTAGTGGTTTTATGTCTCTTGAGTGGTTTATGTCCTCAGAGTGGTTTTGTGTTTCTTGAAGTGGTTTTGTGTCCTCTCAGAGTGGTTTATGTCTCTTTGTAGTGGTTTTATGTCCTCTCAGAGGTTTTATGTCTCTTTGTCGTGGTTTTATGTCTCTTCATAGTGGTTTTGTGTTTCTTTGAAGTGGTTTTGTGTCTCTTTCTAGTTCTGTCTCTTTGTAGTGGTTTTATGTCTCTTTGTAGTGGTTTTATGTCTCTTCGTAGAGGTTTTATGTCTCTTTGTAGTGGTTTTATGTCTCTTCATAGTGGTTTTGTGTTTCTTTGAAGTGGTTTTGTGTCTCTTTCTAGTTCTGTGTCTCTTTGAAGTGGTTTTATGTCTCTTCGTAGTGGTTTTGTGTTTCTTTGAAGTGGTTTTGTGTCTCTTTCTTGTTCTGTGTCTCTTTGTAGTGGTTTTGTGTCTCTTTGTAGTGGTTTTGTGTCTCTTCGTAGTGGTTTTGTGTTTCTTTGAAGTGGTTCTGAGTGTCTCTCTGGTCGGCGCATGTCTCCCTGAGAGGCCCTGACACTTTGAGTCCCCGGGGTTCTGCCCAGTGGTCCTGCTCAGTAATCCATCCACGGGTCTACTCCAGGATTGACAGAACCAAGGACACGTTGCAGTCGAACCACGTGGGCATTTGAGGAAAAGAAACCGATACGCTCTCGACTCTCGGGCACCGGCCCCGGTGGCCGTAATGATTTCTCACTGGATCTCAGACCGTCGGTTCGAATCGATGGTTCAAACTCCAGCGAGTGGACTCTTCACGCTGAGCTTTCTGACGGTTCTCAGAGGAACTCCATAAAAAAAAAACAAGGGGGCAAAGGTGACAACAAGTGAATTACGACGCTCTCACCTGTCATGTTGCAGTATACCTGGGCGGGCCCCAGGGGACCGCTGCCATCCGGGTCGATGGAGTAGAAGCCTGAGGAGCTGCCAATCAGCTTGTAGGCCTCGCAAGACGACTCGTAGATGGCTGGAAGAAGCAGAACGGGGACGGTTATTCTTCAATAGGTTATTGTTTTCATCCTGACTGATCACGGCGTAGCAACTACCTCCTGTATGGGAACTACAGTCATATAAATGACTGCTAAAAAAAGCTCATATGCATCGGTAAAGTGTTGAGGATTCTTTCTGTCATTGCTTATTTGGCTCATGATTCAGTTTAGATGTCCTATGGTGGCGGATTTACCAATCGGTATTTAAACAAGGGGTCAGGCGAACGCAGGCCTCCGATTCAGTCCTCTGGCTGTAATTTTCCACAGCGGGGAGCAGATCTTACAGGCTTATTTGCTAGCTGTGTAATTCCGTCTCTACGGTTGGATTGAGGCTGAATAGGCAACGATCCACGATGTGAATAAAGAGGCAGCTCTTGTATCACGGGTCTAACATATATAATTTTAGACAGGTATCAATATCAGTTCCAGTGAACGCCATATTTATAATATTCACCTCTTCACCTTCAGGCGGCCCTTTCTGACTCCGTCGACAGAAACAAGACGTTTAACTATTTTTCATGTTGCAATACCTTTTATATTTAAAAAAAATACTTTGAATAATGCAGATTTTTTTTCACCAGCCCCGAGAGTGACGACGAAGAAAAGGACCTTGTTTAATCCCTTAGTCTGAGAAAAGATAAGTACCCTCAGAGTAGCGTTCTCTCCAGCTGCAAGTCTTTCAACCATCTGAAAATATGTTATATAAAATGTAATATATGTAATATATATATAAAAGTTATATATATGATTTTTTTTTGGGGGGTGGGGGGGTTTGTTTTGTCTGTTTAGCTACTAGATACTTAACGAAGACAGTGTATTCTTTATTGATTATATTTCATTATATAGACTTCTATACAACCAGAGGAGTTGGCCCCTGGTGGTCAGGAGAGAAATGCAGCTTTAACACATGAAGCAGAGGCTTCTATACAACTAGAGGAGTTGCCCCCTGGTGGTCAGGAGAGAAATGCAGCTTTAACACATGAAGACTCTGTCAACTGAAAAACGACTTTTATCTGAGTTCCCTGTTGCAAAACCTTTTAAATATAGCAAAACACTTTGTATAATGCAGATTTGACCAGTGACAATGAAGAAAAGGACCTCTACTAATCCCTTAGACTGAGAACAACCTTCAGAGTAGCGTTCTCTACAGCTGCAAGTCTTTCCACCACCGTAAAAAAGTTATAGAAGTGAGTTTGAGCTCAAGATAAATAAAATGGAGTTTATATGTGTTTTGTGTGTGTGTGTGTGTGTGTGTGTGTGTGGGGTGGGGGGTTGTTTTGACTGTTGAGTTAAAAAAGCTGTTTGAAAGCCAGCAGACGCTCTGATGTGACACGCATCGCTCTCACATGCAAAGACAACCGGGGTTCACCTGCCTACAAACAGGAAACCGGGGATTCTGGGACCGGGGAAGTTCACACACAGCCAACAGCGAATATCAAGTGTGTGTGTGTGTGTGTGTGGGGGGTGATGGCGGGGTGCATCGAGACATGTGACACCCGCGAGGAGAACTTCCTGCACGCAGAGTCGATCTGAAGTGTCAGCCGTGAGCTATTTTAGGGAGATGGAAATTATAAAGTGAGAATAACGTCTGCGAGGTCACGTCAGGGCGACGACCCCGTTCCCGCTTCGCCTTCTCGGTGGCACGAATCGAAAGAAAGCCGAGCGAGCCGGACGGGTAAAAGGTGTGTGAGCGGAATCAAATGACACAGCTCAGTAGAGCTAGGATGTACGATGGAGAGTGTGTGGGGGGTGGGGGGTGTGGAGGTGAAGTAAGAAGTGCTTACAGTTGTGACAAGTGGCTCCGGAGTACCCGGTTCCAGAACAGTCGCAGGAGAACGAGCTCCACGTCTGAGAGCAGCGGCCGCCGTGTTCACACAGGTTGGGAAGGCACCTGAAAGACAGAGCGGGGGGTTTACACAACCCATGCGATGTATAGAAAAATAAACAATATAAAAGTCTGTTTGAATTACGCCGATAAGTAAGAATAACAAAATCACAGTAAAAATAGTCCTGCAGTCAAACAGGTATTAGCATTGAAAATATCCTAAATATAATATATTATATACAGAAAGGCTCATTTATAAATACTATATATCATATTACAAGAATATAATTAGTGATACATGAATAAAATCAACATGTTTCAAATGAAGGAAGCCCTGAATTAAGACAAAAACAAACACAACAATATCTATACATCCTTCTTACTTGTAATCATAAATAATACAATATATTTACCACATTTATAGTTGGAAAGGTTGAACACGCTCTTGGTTCAGTAAGGAAATCACTAGTTGGATAACATTTCTTAGACAAAACGTGAAATTGTATGCATGAATTGGTTGTTTTTCTTCCTGCGATGCAAATCATGCCCAGATTACACCAAATTGCACCATTAAAAAAAAGAGATTTCTGGGCTATCAGACTCCCCGAGGGACGTCAACCCCCGACAACTTTATATTCTGCTCAATCAGTAATAAAACATCATAATGTTTTCGTTGATTCATATTCTAAATCTGGAAAAGAACCGACGTCGTCAAATACATATGGAATACAAAGTATAAAGTCCAAATTGTCCAGTACACAATACTACAGAATCAACTACATGTAATTAATTACAATTTAAAAAACAGAAGCACCACATTTAATAATTGAATACCCAAACAGCTTCTCAGAATTTAATTTTCCTGTTCTTATTGAGCTCTAGTTTACTCCAGATAGATGTTTTTAGCTTCAAAGTTAGCCATGTTCCCAGTACGTTAAGCTAACGGAAACAAAAAGATCACACAAACCCCCTCAGGAGTATTTATCGGGCACCAATATCGCCGCGTTCTTTTTGTTGGTTGATCTTTTATTTATCAGTTAGAGAAGACCTCCTCTCGTTCCCTTTATTCTTTTGTACTTAAATTACGACCTTAGGAACTCAAAGACTAATTTACTGTTTATTCTTGTTTCATAAAAAATAAAAAATCCCGCAGGACTTTGAATCGATGGCGTCTCATCCGGTGTGGTCTCGGTTGTTTTTAAAAACAAATAAATAATGTAATAAAAAGCTGACGGATCTCGTCGTTTCTCTAAAACTAAAAGCCTCGCCGTCACCTTCAGACTAGAATGCCCGTTAATGGGATTTCGCCACAATGAGCGTGTCACGGAAATTCCAAACCGCGCTCTCCTGATTAATAGTCCCTTCCTCCGAGCCTCCTTCAGTTTCACATAATTGCGACGCCTTTCCGAGCGTGCATCTATAATTTCATACACTTTCATCTCTCGCCTATTAACTGGGGCCCGGGCCTCGCAGATAAGGTTGCAGCCGTTGGTTTAATTACCGACGTAGCCGTTTCACCATTGTGTGTGTGTTTGCGCCGTGTGCAATCGCGGGTCGTGGAATCCCTGTAGCCGGCACACCCCAGTGCACACGGACCGTAAATTGAGTCACAATGTTTAATTACGCACGCAGGAAAGGAGATAAGCTGCGATAAAACAAAATATATTTTTTTCTCGTACTCTAGGGGTCGGCGAGAGTCAGAAAGGAACGACAACATCGGTGCGATTAACGTTAGCATAAAAGCTGAGGACGTCAGGCATCAGGGCGACGGATTACCTCAGTGTGGATAATGTCACCGAACACACGACTTCGTCTGAGCTCTGCGGTTTCCTTGTTGCTGCTGTATAAACATCTCCTGCATAATGCATGGCGTGTTTCATTTTTAGGATACTTCACAAAACTTTCCATGCCTGATTTTTTTATTTCTTTTTTTCTCCAGTTTCTCTCCGACCTCATTTCTTTTTTGCGTTAGCTAAATCGACCGGCACTGATTTGTGCATTTTTTCTATGGGCAAACGCTAAAATCCAACATAAGCGTAAATATAGTTTTACTGCTTATGTTTAGGCTGCATTCTCTCCACTGGCCACCAGGGGGCGACTCCTCTGGTTGTATAGAAGTATATGCATCATATGTTAAAGCTGCACTCTCTCTCCTGACCACCAGGGGGCGACTCTTCTGGTTGTATAGAAGTCTATGCGTCATGTGTTAAAGCTGCATTCTCTCTCCTGACCACCAGGGGGCGACTCCTCTGGTTGTATAGAAGTCTATGCATCATTTGTTAAAGCTGCATTCTCTCTCCTGACCACCAGGGGGCGGCTCCTCTGGTTGTATAGAAGTCTATGCTTCATGTGTTAAATCTGCATTATCTCTCCTGACCACCAGGGGGCGACTCCTCTGGTTGTATAGAAGTATATGCTTCATTGGTTAAAGCTGCATTCTCTCTCCTGACCACCAGGGGGTGACTCCTCTGGTTGTATAGAAGTCTATGCTTCATCTGTTAAAGCTGCATTCTCTCCTGACCACCAGGGGGCGACTCCTCTGGTTGTATAGAAGTCTATGCTTCATTTGTTAAAGCTGCATTCTCTCTCCTGACCACCAGGGGGCGACTCCTCTGGTTGTATAGAAGTCTATGCTTCATGTGTTAAATCAGCATTCTCTCTCCTGACCACCAGGGGGCGACTCCTCTGGTTGTATAGAAGTCTATGCTTCATTGGTTAAAGCTGCATTCTCTCTCCTGACCACCAGGGGGCGACTCCTCTGGTTGTATAGAAGTCTATGCTTCATGTGTTAAAGCTGCATTCTCTGTCCTGACCACCAGGGGGCTCCTCTGGTTGTATAGAAGTCTATATAGGGACTCTACTTCTCTCTTGATGTATTCCCTCACAAGTTTATGTCTCAGTCTCTAGTTTCAAGTCTTCTTCTTTACAGCATGATGTCATCATTTATACTTTATGGTCATTTCGAGTCAAACAGACCATAAAGCAGGGGGCGCTTTAGGGGCGGAGCTACAGGTGATTGACAGGTCTGTACCAGAGACGTATTCGGTGTCTTTACATCTGCCACTAAAGATTGACGTCTCCGCCCGGGAAAACAAAAGTGCCTCCTTCCGTTGTTCTATTGCCCCCCCCCGCCCCCTTCCCGAGCTGCCGGGTGGTGTTTGCGTCACTTTCTGACAGCGAACGACCTCGACTAGAGAGCCGTCACTTTGACACGGTGGAGATCCAGTAAAAACACGGGGGAGATAACCGCCGTTAGCATGTTCTTCACCGCCGTTAGCACGTTGTTTTTCCCGGCCGTTAGCACGCTTTTCTTCTTGTTGCAGATATCGGCGAAGCTCGAAGGTCTGCCAATCCATCTTCCACGGGGCCACACAGCTATGCGGGGTAATGAGGGATGGGGATGGGGGGGGGGAGGGGCACGCAGCAGCTTGTTAGCATAGTTCCTCCGGCGGAGAAAAAAAAAGAGGATGTTGCAGAGTTCCTGTTGCCGTTTAATTGTCCGATCTTGTCGGCGTGTTTGTCCGAGACGTCACCGACGTCCAGGCGACGCACCGCCGCCTTCGAATCAACAACGCGGCCCGCGAACATCGTGCTTTGCTACGTCACCTGTCTCTGATGTCGCACGTGTCGAACCGAAGCTCGTTGTGAGTTCCCAGCAGCCCTTGCTGGACGCGGTTGAGGTTCACCGGCTGGCCGTTGAGGAATATGAGCCGCACGCATCCCTGGAAGTCCGGAGTCGGGTCCTGACAGTCCGCCGGGGGACACCCTGGAAGGGAGAGGACGCACCATGAAGCCTCTCGCGGTCGATTAGCACCGCGGCCGAACCGTATTTCTACTCGTACCTCCAAAGTTGACGCCGCCTCCGGCCTCCAGCGGCGCCCACAGCTCGATGGCGGCGGACGCTTCTCCGTCCAGCGTCAGCGAGATCTGTCGGTTCCCCGTGTGGAGACCCACCGAGTGCCACAGGCCGTCGCTGACCCGCTGACCTGGAGAGCCACATGACAACGTGAGTCAGTTCACACACACACACACACACACACACACACACACACACACACACACACACACACACACACACACACACACACACACACACACACACACACACACACACACACACACACACACACACACACACACACACACACACACACACACACACACACACACAGAGAGGTATTGTGTTTTTCTTTCTCCCAGTCCACCTCGAGGCTGTGGAAAGACTTTTTCTCCCGTTGCATTGTAGTTAATCCATGCGCGACGTGGGGCTTTTCATCCGGCTGCCACGGCAACACGAGGGAGGAGGAGGACTCCCTTCGCCTCGTGTTCGGGGGTTTAGTTCAAGATCCACTTTTAATTTCGTAATAGCTGCCGTCAAATCGCCCACGTTCCCTCATTGGTTTATTCCTCTCCCCCGCTCCGTCACCACATATTTAATCAGATGAAAGTTAGCGTGAGCAGAGACTCCGTCAGCATTTCTGCTGTTAATTTAACACCTTTTGGACGATTTGTGCAACTTCAGCTTCTTTTTTTAATATATATTATTTTTTCTCATATATTTTGTGTCTTACGTGACGAATGGGGAAAGTTATTATTATTGTTTTTGTTGGTCCAGTATCGAGGGAGAACGGCGCCGCCAGTGAACCGTGATGATGTCATCGCTCTGCTTGTCAGTGGGTCATGTGACCAGAAGTAAGTGCTGACCTCACAGCTGACGACAGGAAGAGCAGCTGAGCAGAAGGTTTAGATCCAGATGTACGAAAGAGACTCTCTCCCTCTCTCTCTTTCTCCTTCTCTCTCTCCCCCTCTCTCTTCCTGCCTCCCCCCTCTCTCCCTCCCGCTCTCTCTCCATCTCTCTCCCTCATTCTCTCTCCTTCTCTCCCTCCCCCCTCTCTCCCTTCCCCCCACCTCTCCTCCCTCCCCCCCTCTCTCTTGGCTGTAAGAAGTGGAGGATCCCGTATGTGGGAGAGAAGTTTAATCTGAATCTCTCGCTCGATAACATTTTCATCGTTGACCTCCAAATAAATAAAAACTCCTTGAAGGAATCCGTGTCGATTAATAAACAGATAAACACACAAAACTACGAGGGGTCGACTCTAGAGTCGAACTAACGCCTCGTCTCTGTCCCGCCCACGCTGGTATTACAAATCACAGACCCCCCCCCCCCCCTGGCTGATTGGTAATTAAATCCCTCTCCAGTAAATGACATCATGGGTGGTGTTGGTGGTGGTGTTGGTGGTTTTGGTGGTGGTGAGGGTGGTGGTGTTGGTGGTGTTGGTGATGGTGGTGGTGGTGGTGTTGGTGGTGGTGTTGGTGGTGGCGGTGTTGGTGGTGGTGTTGGTGGTGGTGGTGGTGTTGGTGGTGTTGGTGGTGGTGGTGGTTTTGGTGGTGGTTTTGGTTTTGGTGGTGTTGGTGGTGGTGGTTTTGGTGGTGTTGGTGGTAGTGGTGGTGGTGGTGGTGGTGGTGGTTTTGGTGGTGGTGGTTTTGGTGGTGGTGTTGGTGGTAGTGGTGGTGGTGGTGGTGGTGTTGGTGGTAGTGGTGGTGTTGGTGGTAGTGGTGGTGGTGGTTTTGGTGGTGGTGTTGGTGGTGGTGGTTTTGGTGGTGGTGTTGGTGGTGGTGTTGGTGGTGGTGGTGGTGTTGGTGGTGGTGGTGGTGGTGGTGTTGGTGGTGGTGTTGGTGGTGGTGTTGGTGGTGGTAGATGTGGTTTAGGTGTTGGTGGTGGTGGTAGTGGTGGTTTTGGTGTTGGTGGTGGTGTTGGTGGTGGTAGATGTGGTTTTGGTGTTGGTGGTGGTGGTGGTGTTGGTGGTTTAGGTGTTGGTGGTAGTGGTGGTTTTGGTGTTGGTGGTTTAGGTGTTGGTGGTGGTGGTGGTGGTGTTGGTGGTAGTGGTGGTTTTGGTGTTGGTGGTTTAGGTGGTGGTGGTGATGTTCAGATCTGTTCTCTAGACGGAGAGAGGAATACAAAAGGGATGCACCTGCGCCTCTACTTTCCTCTCCTCTCTCCTTTCCTCTTTCTTCTCTTTTATCTCCTCTCCTATATCTCTTCTCTCCTCTCTCTTCTCTCCTCTCTCCTCTCCTCTCTCTCTCTTCTCTCCTCTCTTATCTCTCTTCTCTCCTCTCCCTCTCCTCCACTCTCTTCTCTCCTCCTCTCTCTCCTCCTCCTCTCTCTCTCTCTCTCTCTCTCTCTCTCTCTCTCTCTTCTCTCCTCTCTCTTCTCTCCTCTCTCTTCTCCTCTCTCTCTTCTCTCCTCTCTTCTCTCTCTCTCTCCTCCTCCCTCTCTTCTCTCCTCTCTCTCTCCTCCTCTCTCTCCTCTCTCTCTCCTCCTCTCTCTCTTCTCCTCTCCTCCTCTCTCTCCTCTCTCTCTCTCTCTCTCCTCTTCTCTCTCTTCTCTCCTCTCTCCAACCTCCTCTCTCTCTTCTCTCCTCTCCTCCCTCCACTCTCTTCTCTCCTCTCTCCTCCCTCCTCTCTCTCTTCTCTCCTCTCCTCTCTTCTCTCTCTTCTCTCCTCTCTCATCCCTCCTCTCTCCTCCTCTCTCTCTCTCTCTCTCTCTCTCTCTCTCTCTCTCCTCTCTCTCCTCTCTCTCTTCTCTCCTCTCTCTCTTCTCTCCTCTCTCTCTTCTTTCGTCCAAATGCATTTTAGGAATGTCAAATTCCTTCAAGATGGAGCCAGGAGATCGATGTCAGGGTCACAGCCCAGAGGACAGAGGACAGAGGAGATAGGAGACGAGGAGGCAGCTCTAAGAACACACCGAGTGTATTTCCCTCATTGTGAAACACAATGATATTATCTCGTCCTCCATCTCTGTGAATCATAACGGTTCTACTGCAGACACACAAATACACACATAGACTTCAACTGACTTTGACCTACTATGTAATATAATATAATATAATACAAAATAATATTATATAATATAATATAAAATATAAAATAATATGATATAATATTTGAACACATATACATGTGCATCATTTTATACAGTGTGCAACATACATATACATCTATTTAGTATTTTAGTATTAGTTTTTAGTATTGTTATTGTGTTTTATTTGTATCTTTTAAATATCTTTTATTTTATTCATCTTTTATTTTATTTTATTGTTTAATTTAAAAAAATGTAATGATCTAATGTGCACCCGCTGCTGTGATCCTGAAATGTCTGGACTGTGGGACTAATAAAGGAATATCTTATCTTATCTTATGCTGTGAGGCTCAATTGCAAAATATCGGATATAAAAGACAATTATTTGTCATTAAAATGTATTTTTAAAAGCGTAATATTGCTCAGCGTTGGTTACGGGGAGCCACGACTTATGTTAAGCACATTAAATATACAACTGTGTGATATTATACAATCATGGCCAGAACCATATAGTCACATGACGGTCACAGTGACCTCTGACCCCTGAGGTTAGAATCAGTACGAGTAGACTTTTGAGTTTGAAGAACATGTCCAGACGCCGCTGAGATTTAATGCTCACGAAAAAAATAATTAGACGGACGGAATGAAATATGACGCGCATGCTTTTTAAATTAGTTTAAAACAATTTGTATTGTAATTTTTTTAATTAATATTATTGATTTTTTTCAAAAGTTGTGAAATGCTGTATTTGAATATATTGAACATCATGAGTAACATAGGAGTGAAAATTGATGGTTTGTTACATGAGAAAATTAAATTCAAAATTTGCCAAAATGGCCGCTTTGACACTTGTTGTTTTTTATTCTACTCAAACCTCTCTAACTTTGTTCTGCTTCACTTTTTTCAAAGTCAAACTTTGCAGGGAGAATGTTCACATGTTAAAATGATTTGTGAGAGTTTTAAACCTTTCAACCGCCTCATTCCAAACATATCATCCTGGAAGTGCTTTTTTTCAATTCGGACCTGAGATTTTGATATTTTTTCTGTTACCCAGTAACATGAAGACTGATATGTACACATGTGGAAAAAAGAACAACATTTAAAAAAGGTAAAAAGGTCAAAATGATTAAAGTCGCCCCCTAGTGGTTGCAGAGATACAGACACTCGGAGCAGAGGCCTAAAACCAGCCTGTTACCAACAGGTTAAGCTCAACGCAGCTTCTGCTCGATTTTTAACCTCAAGTCTTCGTCGGTCAACTCACCGCCGGTGACCTCCGATCTGGCGGCGGCCGCGCCGCGGAGGCTCAGCTGCAGCCGGCTGCCATTGATGTGCAGCCGCAGCCGGCGAGGCTCCGGCTGCAGCTGCACGGAGAGCAGCAGGGCATCCGGGTTCCACGTCCGGAACTGGAAGCGCACGGCGAAGCTCTTCCCCGCCGCCGCAGGCCCCGCCCCCGCCGCCACCTCCGCCGCCGCCGGCAGCGACAGGAAGCTGCTGCTGGAGCTCAGGAAGGTGCAGGCCGCCAGCTGGGGCGGCGAGCAGGAGAAGGTCACGTTGCCCTGGAGGGAAGGAAACACACGGCGCCGCGTTGCGTCATCCGGGCGCTTTGATGTGGACAGATGGCCACGCCCCTCTAATGAAACGGCCGCTCGCCATCGGCTGTCAGCCCGCGTGGATTCATGGTAGTGAGGTGAATGTGAGAGGACGTTCACCCAGGAGACGCCGAGAGAGTCCCCGTGACACGGAGGTCTAAAACACTACGGCGTGAACAAAGAGCGGCTCTTCTTTCTGTCCACCATCTTATCTCAAGTAACAACAAACAACAAACAAATATAAATGACACAACGGCGTAACAACCAATAAACATAAATCATCATCATCATCAACTATAACTATTTATATAACTATTCATATCATTCTCACCATTTTATTTTCAATTCATCCAGGCTAGTTGTCAAATGCCCCTCCCCCCCTCTCTCTCTCTCCCTCCGTCTCTCTCTCCCTGCCTCCCCCTCTTTCCCTCTCTTTCTCACTCCCTCCCTCTCTCGCCATCCCTCTCCCTCTCCCCCCTCTCTCTCAACCCTTTCCCCCCTCTCTCTCCCTCTCTCCCCCTTCTCTCTCCATCCCTCTCCCTCCCTCTCTCTCTCTCCCTCTCTCTCTCCCTCTCTCCTCCTCCCTCCCTCTCTCACATCGGTAATCTGAAGTATCATCGACAACCGAACCTAAAAAGAAAAAGGCGCCAACAGAACCGTCAAAAACCGTTTAAATCATAAAGAATGAAATATGGAAAGACAAGAAGAGATGAACACAAACAAAACACGAGGAGGAAAGTACAAGACAAGCGAAGGGAATGAAATAACAACAGAACCACCAGTGGAGTAGAGAGGAGACGCTGTGATGTGTGAGAGTTCCCATCAAAGGAGCCGAGCCGTGGATTTGTCTCTGAAGGACTGACAGAATCTTTCCTCTGCAGAGCGATATCTCTCTCTCTGTCCAGAGAGGAGATCTCTCTCTGTCTGTCCGGAGAGGAGATCTCTCTCTCTCTCTCTCTGTCCGGAGAGGAGATCTCTCTCTCTCTGTCCGGAGAGGAGATCTCTCTTTCTGTCCGGAGAGGAGATCTCTCTTTCTCTCTGTCCGGAGAGGAGATCTCTCTCTCTCTCTCTGTCCGGAGAGGAGATCTATCTCTCTGTCTGTCCGGAGAGGAGATCTCTCTCTCTGTCTGTCCGGAGAGGAGATCTCTCTCTCTCTCTCTCTGTCCGGAGAGGAGATCTATCTCTCTCTCGGTCCGGAGAGGAGATCTCTCTCTCTCTCCGGAGAGGAGATCTCTCTTTCTGTCCGGAGAGGAGATCTCTCTCTCTGTCCGGAGAGGAGATCTCTCTCTCTCTCTCTCTCTCTGTCCGGAGAGGAGATCTCTCTCTCTGTCCGGAGAGGAGATCTCCTGGAGAGATCTCCTTCTGATCGCCTCCAGAAGCAGAAGTAGAATAACGAGCGGCTCGGTGGTCTGAACCCGACGTCCTCGTGCTAAGCTACGATAGCGGGGATGTTAGAGCTACCGATGTTCTTATCAAACTCTGAGCCAACAAGCGGTCTTCCTCGAGCTGTCGATCCATCTTCATGCAGCCAGTCAACGTGTTGACTTCATTCCCCTCATCGTAAAGCTCTCTACCTGGAAACTAAAGAGTTAAATAAGAGGTAAACGGCAGCCAAAAATGAGCATAAATTAGCTATTTGCTCCAAACCAACATGGCCGAACCTCCGAGATAAAACTCTATTTTAAAAAGCGTTAAATTGTCGGTTGCGGTGTAATCCGGAGGTCGTGTCGGGTGCGTCCGAACCCCGTGTAACGGTGTCTGCCGAGGTCCCGTTAGATGACGCGGTGCCTTCAGGGCCGCGCGCGGCAATCACGGCTCTTTGACTCTGGATGGTGATTCTCCCCCATCGACCTCGGGGGAGACGGTCCCATCGAGATCCCATTACGGCCGCCGCCGCCGCCGCTCTGTTGTCGGCGGCGGACCTTTTTCTTAAACGCGGCAATCAAACCTTTTTAAAGGCGGGCGCCGTCTCAGATGAGACGCGGCGTTCGGATGTCTGATTTCTGTAGTGGCGGTCGGGGGGGAAGGAAGGAGGGGTCGACTCTTCAAATGGATCCATTCGCACACTTGGACTCAACGATGTCGTAGTTAGGATCACATTGGATGTCGTGATAGTTTTTTTCTCTCCAGTTTTCTCTGACCAGAAGGCGTAAAGAGAAGAACGTGGCGCTGAAACGGCGAGCGGAAAACCGTCCGCCGCCATTTCAGTCCAGACGGAAACATCTGCGTGACCGTTTCCACGATACCCAGAGGATGTAACCTCGAGACTCTCCTCTGACCTTGAGGTTACAATCTGAACAGATCGTGTGTACGTCAACACGCACTCCGTTATTATACACTTTTTGATCTACTAATTTATTAACAATCGCTTATAGTTTTTAGCCAAAACAACATTTTACAGAGATTACATCTCAACACACCACGATAACGTGACAATGTACCGACATTTGTCATGCGTGGATACCTTGAACGCATCACAATCTAACGCCGTGCAACCTTGTACGTTAGCCGTTGGGCGGGTCTGTGGCTGCTAACGGCTAACGGCTAACTAGCTCTGCTCCTGCAATGCGGCTTGGGAATGTTCAACGTTCAAAATAATAATATTATCTGAGATGTCTTAACAATTATCCCGAATTATTCTTGAGCCAACTTTTACTTTTGTCATCCTATTTAAATGCTTCGTTCTTTAAATTTGAATAAGAAATAGATACCAAAGTATCGGTTGTCTTTTGGATGCATTGCTTTGACTATTATGTTCCCATATATATACATACAATTTGACCTCTGCATTGACCCCTCCTCAGTGCCCGAGGATGTGCAGGAGACAAGGAACCAACCCTCAGCCTGGAGGTCGAATGCTTCTGAAATAATCTACATTTAACCAACAGCTCACGAGCTGCATTTGAAAGCCTCCCGCACACCGTCACACTTCTTTATCTCACGCTGAACGTCTTCACATCTTCACATCTTCATATCTTTACATCAATCACAGCGATGACCTCTTGAGGAAATGGAACACGAGCAGCTGTCATAACGGGGACGTGTGAGGAGATATATTCATGCCTTCAATCTGTCGCTGGGCCTCAACCTTTTGCAGAGACTCCAGCGCTTTACAGCTAAACCATAGAATTACACTGAATATGCAATATATATGTAAATGAGCATACATTGTATACATGTGTGCTTGTGTGCACTTTGTTTCTTTTAGCCATCCCACCCTCTCTTTATATATCATTAAATTAGTTCCCATCGCGACAAAGTAGAGAAGATACCTTTCAGATGGAAAAGAGTCTCTTCACATCTCGGAGCCTTTGAAAGCAGTACTTGTATTTCCTGAAGGGGAAGCACTAAAGATGGCCTCCACCTGGATCTATATGGGAAAACTGAAGAGCGCTCCTATTGCTCAGCAACAGAGCGGACCACCAGTAGGTTCCTCATGTTGGACGACCAAATAAGGTCATCTAGAAACAAGGTGGTAATTATAATAATGGTACATTTCATCGCACTGCGTTCCTCTGACAGCTGTCATTGTGACGTTCCTGCTCAGTTTCACGGGGGTGAAACAATTAAACTATACTCTGTCGACAGATTGTCGGTCGAGTCTATACAACCTTTACAGAGTCTATACAACCTTTTCAGAGCATATACAATTTTTGCAGAGTCTATACAACCTTTGTAGAGCATATACAACCTTTGTAGAGTCTATACAACCTTTATAGAGTCTATACAACCTTTGCAGAGGCTATACAACCTGTATAGAGTATATACAACCTTTATAGAGCCTATACAACCTTTATAGAGTCTATACAACCTTTGCAGAGTCTATACAACCGCTGTAGAGCATATGCAATCTTTGCAGAGCATATACAACCTTTGTAGAGTCTATACAACCTTCATAGAGTCTATACAACATTTATAGAGTCTATACAACCTTTGTAGAGCCTATACAACCTTTATAGAGCCTATACAACCTTTGCAGAGTCTATACAACCTTTGCAGAGACTATACAACCTTTGTAGAGCCTATACAACCTTTATAGAGTCTATACAACCTTTGTAGAGCCTATACAACCTTTATAGAGCATATACAACCTTTGCAGAGCATATACAACCTTTGTAGAGTCTATACAACTTTGCAGAGACTATACAACCTTTGTAGAGCCTATACAACCTTTATAGAGCCTATACAACCTTTATAGAGCCTATACAACCTTTTTAGAGTCTATACAACCTTTGCAGAGACTATACAACCTTTATAGAGCCTATACAACCTTTGCAGAGCCTATAAAACCTTTATAGAGCCTATACAACCTTTTTAGAGTCTATACAACCTTTGTAGAGCCTATACAACCTTTATAGAGTCTATACAATCTTTGTAGAGCCTATACAACCTTTATAGAGCCTATACAACCTTTGCAGAGCATATACAACCTTTGTAGAGTCTATACAACCTTTGCAGAGACTATACAACCTTTGTAGAGCCTATACAACCTTTGTAGAGTTTATACAACCTTTATAGAGCCTATACAACCTTTTTAGAGTCTATACAACCTTTGCAGAGACTATACAACCTTTATAGAGCCTATACAACCTTTGCAAAGCATATAAAACCTTTATAGAGCCTATACAACCTTTTTAGAGTCTATACAACCTTTTTAGAGTCTATACAACCTTTGTAGAGCATATAAAACCTTTATAGAGCCTATACAACCTTTTTAGAGTCTATACAACCTTTGTAGAGCCTATATAACCTTTACAGAGTCTATACAACCTTTGCAGAGCATATACAACCTTTGCAGAGGCTATACAACCTTTGCAGAGTCTATACAACCTTTCTAGAGTATATACAACCTTTGTAGAGGCTATACAACCTTTGTAGAGTCTATACAACCTTTGTAGAGTATATACAACCTTTGTAGAGTCTATACAACCTTTGTAGAGTATATACAACCTTTGTAGAGTCTATACACCCTTTACAGAGCCTATACAACCTTTTGTTAATTTCTTGTTTACCAAATAGTTGGCCCCTGAACTCACCACGCTGTGTATCTGTGGCTTGCGCCGCTTGGCCAGGTCGATGACGTTGATCCCGTTGTAATAGAGGTTCTCCATGCAGCCGTGGAAGTTCTTCCTCAGGAAGGTGCCGGGTTTACCGGGCAGCGGGATGCCTCCGAAACTCAGCTGTGACGGGAAGGGGAACAGAGAGCGGGGAAGCCCATTGAGGTCACACAGTCCATGCTGTATTCATAACGGGGAAAAGTAGTGTTTACATAATGCCGTCACATTCTGATCTGGGTTTCTACCGTGTGATAAAACCACCGCGGACCCAACACACACACTCACACACCTCCTCAGCGGCTCGGCCGGTGATTCAGCGAGTGAGAAAACGACGCCCACACACAGCGCACTGCTCCGGGCTTTTCTACAGGGCCAAGATACACCTTAATGCCACGGCAGTTTGGGGGACATGACAATGCCCCCCCCCCTCGCCCCTATTTGGTCCATAGAGAAAAAGTTGTTTTACCGATTTTGGAGTGGAGGAACTTGGCTGGCCAGTTTAGAGTCTATACAACCTTTGTAGAGTCTATACAACCTTTACAGAGCGTATTCAACCTTTACAGAGTCTATACAAACTTTGTAGAGTCTATACAACCTTTGTCTGTACAGAGTCTATACAACCTTTGTCTGTACATATTCTATACAACCTTTGTAGAGTATATACAACCTTTGTAGATTATATACAACCTTTGTCTGTACAGAGTCTATACAACCTTTGTAGTCTATACAACCTTTACAGAGCATATACAACCTTTGTAGAGTTTATACAACCTTTACAGAGCCTATACAACCTTTGTAGAGTCTATACAACCTTTACAGAGCATATACAACCTTTGTAGAGTTTATACAACCTTTACAGAGCATATACAACCTTTATAGAGTCTATACAACCTTTGTAGAGTCTATACAACCTTTACAGAGTCTATACAACCTTTGTAGTCGATACAACATGTGTAGAGTCCATACAACCTTTGTAGAGTCTATACAACCTTTGTAGATTCTATACAACCGTTGTCTATACATAGTCTATACAACCTTTAGATAGATAGATAGATATATACTTTATTAATCCCCAAAGGGGAAATTTGTCGTAGCAGTAGCAGCACCAATAAACCAATCACACAAGAATAAAAAATAAAAAATAAAATAAAATATAAAAAACAGGGATGAAAGATATAGAAGCATACAAAGCAAAACATAAAATAATATATATATGTATATATACAACATATATGCATACACAATACACAATAATAATGACTGTGGCAGCTGTCCCCAATCTGGCCTCGGCTGCTGGCTGGTTGACAATCAGTCAGCTGCTCTGACTGATTGGCAATCAGTCAGCAGCCGATGCTGCCTGTATAAAAGGGCAGCAGAGCTGGAGGGAGGGGGAGGGAGCAGAGGCGCAGAGTGTGCGGTCTGCTGGTGCGTTGTTTGCTGACAAATAAATCATGGCTTCCAACCAAACCTCGTGGTTCCGGGCTGATCCTTGGGGCTGGGGGGGGAAACCCACGGGTAGTGGCCATGGAGCTGCTACACGCACACTCTGCGCCTCTGCTCCCTCCCCCTCCCTCCAGCTCTGCTGCCCTTTTATACAGGCAGCATCGGCTGCTGACTGATTGCCAATCAGTCAGAGCAGCTGACTGATTGTCAACCAGCCAGCAGCCGAGGCCAGATTGGGGACAGCTGCCACAATGACAAATTAAACAAATATAAAAACACCAAATATAGACAGTGTGCAAAATGCAAAGTGTGTGTATGTGTGTAGTGCAAATGAAATGTGTGTGTGTATGTGTGTAGTGTAAATAAATGAAATGTGTGAAGTGCAGATCAACATAGTGTGGATATGAAGTTATTATTGTAGTTATTGCACCACGGTCTGGCAAGAGGTGATCTGTTGTAGAGCCTCATAGCCGTCGGCAGGTTCTCCTGTATCTGTCCTTGTGGCAGCGTGAGGAGACGTCTGGAGAAAGTCCTCCTCTGTCCCTGTAGGAGGTGGTGGAGAGGGTGGTCCGGGTTGTCCAATATGGACTGCAGTTTCTTCAACGTCCTCCTCTCCACCACCTGTTCCAGGTGCTCCAGCTGGCAGCCGATGATGGAGCCAGCCTTCCTAACCAGTTTGTTGAGACGGCTGGTGTCACCGGCTCCGATGCTGCTCCCCCAGCAGACAATGGCAAAGTGCAGTACACTGGCCACACCCACTGGTAGAATAACTCCAGCATCTTGCTGCACACGTTGAAGGATCGAAGCTTCCTCAGGAAAAAGAGTCGACTCCTCCCCTTCTTGTACACAGCGTTGATGTTGGCCTTCCAGTTCAGTCGGCTGTCGATGGAGACGCCCATGTACTGGTCCTCCTCCACCAGGTACTGGTCCTCCTCCACCAGGTACTGGTCCTCCTCCACCATGTCCACGTCCACTCCCAGGACACTCAGAGGGGGAGGAGCTCTTCCTCCTGAAGTCCACCACCATCTCTCTGGTCTTGGCCACGTTCAGCCGCAGGTGGTTCTCATCGGCCCACTTTACAAAGTCACTCACCACTGCCCTGTACTCCTCCTCCCGTCCATCCCTAATACACCCGACCACTGCAGAGTCATCAGAGTACTTCTGCAGATGGCATGACTCCGTGTTGTACTGGAAGTCACTGGTGTACAGGGTGAAGAGGAAGGGAGACAGAACAGTTCCCTGTGGGGCTCCAGCATCACTGACCACCGTTCCAGACAGCACACGGCCATTCTGACAAACTGTGGTCTGCCTGTGAGGTAGTCAGTGATCCAGGAGATGGTGGACGCGTCCACACCGCCACCGCAGCTTCTCACTCAGCAGCAGTGGCTGGATGGTGTTAAATGCACTGGAGAAGTCAAAGAAAGTGACTCTCACAGAGACACCGGTTCCATCCAGGTGCGACTGAGCTCGTTGCAGCAGGTAGATGATGGCGTCGTCCACTCCCACATGAGGCTGGTAAGCAAATTGCAGAGGGTCCAGCGACGATTTCACCTGCGGCCGGAGGTGGGCCAAGACCAGCCTCTCCAGCACCTTCATCACATGGGAGGTGAGGGCGACCGGTCGGTAGTCGTTGAGGCCAGATGGTGCTGACTTCTTTGGGACAGGGACCAGGCACGACGTCTTCCACAGCACCGGGACTTCCCCCAGCCTCAGGCTGAGGTTGAAGAGGCGCTGCAGGACACCAGACAGCTGGGTGGCGCAGGTCTTTAGGACCCTGGGGCTGATGCCATCAGGACCTTCAGCTCTGCGCTGGAGTAGTTTCACCTGGTCAGTCGTCACAGAGAGAGCGGGGAGGGTGGAGGAGCCCATTGATGTTGAGGGCTCGGTGGATGTGCAGCTCAACAGGGGGGACAGAGGGGGAGGTGTTTGGGAGGTGTGATGTGTGGAGGAGACGGGGGGGGGGGGGGGGCTGTGAACTGAACCTGTTGAAGAAACAGTTCAGCTCGTTGGCCCTCTCCAGGGAGCCCCCTGGCTGTCTCCCTCCCACCTTGAAGCCAGTTATCTGCTTCATCCCAGACCACACCTCCTTTGAGTTGTTCAGCTGGAGTTTGGCCTCCAGCTTCCTCCTTGCCCTCCCTGAGCTTCACCTTCAGGTTGCGCTGGGCTCTCCTCAGCTCATCCCTGTCTCCAGACCTGAAAGCAGCTTTCTTCATGTTAAGAAGCGCCTTCAGGTCCCTGGTGATCCAGGGCTTGTTGTTGGGGAAGCAGCGCACAGTCCGTGATGGGATGGTGGTGTGTTCACAGAACTTGATGTATTCCGTGATGCAGTCGGTCATCCTGTTGATGTCCTCCCCATGCGGTCCACACAACACATCCCAGTCCGTTGACTCGAAGCAGTCCTGTAGAGCGTCGTTAGCCTCCAGAGACCACCTCCTCACAGTCCTGGTGGTCACAGCCTCTTCACCAGAGGAACATACCTGGGAGTCAGCCGGACCAGGTCATGATCAGACCTGCCGAGGGGGGGAAGGGCAGTGGCACTGTATGCATCCTTTGTATTAGCATACAGCAAGTCCAGAGTTGTATTGTTCCTTGTTGGGCAGTCTATATATTGATGGAAGGTTGGCAGAGCTTTATAGATTCTATACAACCTTTACAGAGTCTATACAACCTTTGTAGAGCCTATTCAACCTTTACAGAGTCTATACAACCTTTGTAGAGTCTATACAACCTTTATAGAGTCTATACAACCTTTACAGAGTCTATACAACCTTTGCAGTGTCCAGACAACCTTTGTAGATTATATACAACCTTTGTAGAGTCTATACAACTTTTATAGAGTCTATACAACCTTTACAGAGTCTATACAACCTTTGCAGTGTCCAGACAACCTTTGTAGATTATATACAACCTTTGTAGATTCTACACAACCTTTGTAGAGTCTATACAACCTTTGTAGAGTCTATACAACCTTTATAGATTCTATACAACCTTTACAGAGTCTATACAACCTTTGCAGTGTCCAGACAACCTTTGTAGAGTCTACACAACCTTTGTAGAGTCTATACAACCTTTATAGATTCTATACAACCTTTACAGATTCTATACAACCTTTGCAGTGTCCAGACAACCTTTGTAGATTCTACACAACCTTTGTAGAGTCTATACAACCTTTATAGATTCTATACAACCTTTCCAGAGTCTATACGACCTTTGCAGACCGTTCCTAGAAGGGCGAACGGAGGCCTTTACGGCAGCAGATTAGCAGCTATTTTGTTTAAATAGCTGATGAGTTTCCTCATTTATCAGGATTACACCCTCGGCGTTCCCATCCTCACACAACACTAATGCGGTTTAAAATAACCGTGGCAGAATTCATATTAGTCATTGACATAAATTATTTTTAAACAATGGGCTCTTTAGAACGAGGCATTAAAAAAACAAACAGCTGGCTTCTGATTTCCAGCTTGGTAACCGGCGGCTGACGTGGTCATATGTCATCAGCTCTAATCTCCCAGAAACAAAAGCACACGCTGGCCACGATCTGGAGACGACCAGATTTTAGTATCGGAAAACATCTTTGGTTTCCGTTTGTAGTCCCGGGTAGTATTGACCAATGGCGTCCCAGCTTTGGTTGAATGCAGGTGAAGAGGAAGACAAGCGCAACGCATTGACGGAGATGCAACCCGCCAGCTGTCTGAGGACCGCTGAGCGAGGTACGCTTTTAGAGCGGCTTGTAAACGAGCTGCTTGAGGAACATCCGCTGTCAACTGATCTCCAGTTGCCGATATGGGGCTTATCTCCAGTTGCCGATCTCCAGTTGCCAATATGGGGCTTATCTCCAGTTGCCGATCTCCAGTTGCCAATATGGGGCTTATCTCCAGTTGCCGATCTCCAGTTGCCAATATGGGGCTTATCTCCAGTTGCCGATCTCTAGTCGCCGATATGGGGCCAATCTCCAGTCACCAATATGGGGTTTATCACAAGTTGCCAATCTCCAGTTGCCAATATGGGCTTGTCTCCAGTTGCCGATCTCCATTCGCCGATATGGGGCCAATCTCCAGTCACCAATATGGGGTTTATCACAAGTTGCCAATCTCCAGTTGCCAATATGGGGCTTGTCTCCAGTTGCCGATCTCCAGTTGCCAATATGGGGCCAATCTCACACTCCCCGACTAAATCTAAGCAGTCCAGGAAAGAGTAGCGGCCAATCAGAGGCGGCTAGTGAGGGTCACGCCGTGGCAACAGCAGGATTGGTAGTTGCTCTGCCTCTCGGGAGACGTATCCATCGGCTCTGAGATTGAATCAGCCCCCTGGTTGGTGGAGAATAATCTCTGCAGGTTGATTCATTTAAAGAAGAGACCCCTGTAACAGAGCGTTAATCTGCTGGATGGCTGCATGCATTACAGACCTGGCTGCTCCACTGTGATTGTGTAATCACCAAGCAGGAAGTGGTTGAGTCAATTTATTGGTTTAATTTGCTGGAAGAGGGCATATCTCAAAATGTATTTGAAGTCTGGTTTTGAATGTATGAGATGTACTGGAATAACTGATAATACAATATAAAAATAACTCATCCGTGCAACGTCCCTCTCTTTTCTATCTCCCGTTACGTTGAGTACATGTTTACTGAGCGTCTCCACCGCCAACTCTGATTGGATGAATCCATCAGCGACTGAATCACCTGAAGGGGGATCTCACCTCGTAGTCCACCTCCAGAGAGTGCCCCTCCCCTTGGGTGTGGAAGTGCTGTGTGTGGGCGTCCACCGTGAGGTTGACCTGCTTGTTGAAGCGCTCCACGTGGACCGAGTGCCACTGCTGGTCGTCCAGCAGGCTGCCCACGGTGACGGCCACGCGGCCGCCGCTGGGCCGGGGCCGGCTGTCGTCTGCAGGAGCACAGAGGGAAACGTGAGAGGGCAGAACGGATAGATCAATGACGAGACATATATTATTTATTGATATAACTTATTTATAAATGTATATAAAGTCAAATAAAATAATAATTATGAAAAAGAATAGGTTTATATACATTCATAAGTCAAATAAAATAATTATTCATTAAAATAAAATATATCAATGATATATAAATATATATAAAATCAAATCAAATAATTATTTAATGAAATAAAATGTAGAAATAATATATATAAAGTGAAATAAAGTAATTATTAATTAAAATAAACTGTAAAAATGATATATAAATATATATAAAATAAAATGAATAATTATTGATTAAAATAAAATAGATAAATACATATAGTCAAATAAAATAATTTATAATTAAAATAAAATGTATGAATGATATATAAATATATGTAACGTATCATAAAATAATTATTAATTAAAATAAAATGTATAAATGATATATAAATATATATAAAATAAAATTAATTATTGATTAAAATAAAATAGATACATAATAGATAAATATATTTAAAGTAAAATAAAATAATTAATAATTAAAATAAAATGTATGAATGATATATAAATATAAATAACGTATCATAAAATAATTATTAATTTAAATAGAATGTATAAATTATATATAAATATATATAAAGTCAAATAAAATATTTTTGAATTAAAGTAAATTTATATACACTACCGTTCAAAAGTTTGGGGTCACTTAGAAATGTCCTTATTTTTCAAAGAAAAGCACTGTTTTTTCAATAAAGATAACATTAAATTAATCAAAAATACACTCTCTACATTGTTAATGTGGTAAATGACTATTCTAGGTGGAAACGTCTGGTTTCTAATGAAATATCTCCAGAGGTGTATAGAGGCCCATTTCCATCAACTCCAGTGTTCTAATGGTACATTGTGTTTGCTAATCGCCTTAGAAGACTAATATCTGATTAGAAAACCCTTGTGCAATTATGTTAGCACAGCTGAAAACAGTTATGCTGGTGATATAAGCAATACAACTGGCCTTCCTTTGAGCTTGAAGTTTGTAGAACAAAATTAATACTTCAAATATTAATCATTATTTCTAACCTTGTCAATGTCTTGACTATATTTTATATTCAATTTTCAATTCATTTGATAAATAAAAGTGAGTTTTCATGGAAGACACAAAATTGTCTGGGTGACCCCAAACTTTTGAACGGTAGTGTATATAAATATAAATTATATATAAAATAAAATATCTATTAATTAAAATAATATGATATATATATATATATATAAAAAATGGTATAAAAGTAGCTAGTTTAAAATAATTACCCGTACCTTTCTCGTAAAGAGAAATTATTTATCCACAATCGTCAACCACGTAAATAATAATACAATAAATCATATCTAAAATTCTATTCATCAAAATGTAAAGACGTACATCCGCAGCTCTTTGTATTATTATGAAAAACTGTTATTAGAACAGAGGTGGGCCCAACAGATGACCACCACCGCCATGCGGTGTCGGTCCTCTCAGCCCTGCCTGTGACACTAAAGGCTGATGATGATGCTGATGAAGATGAAGAAGAAGGGGAACTCCAGCTGACCTAGGTTGAGGTAGAGGTCCAGGGCCCCGCGGTGCAGCTCCAGGGTGACGTAGTCGCCCCGCTGCCCCTCCCCGTGCAGCAGGACCCCGTCGGCCTGGTGGCTCTTGAACCTCAGCGAGATCACGTCCTTCACCGTGGACATGGACTTCTGGTTGAAGCGGTACAGCAGCGAGCTGCGGCCGTCGAAGTCGGCCAGGTAGGACTCTGGGGTCAACGGGGTCACAGTGTGAACGTGAGAGCAGGAGTAACGCGCCGTGATGCGTGTCAGTAGAGTCTCTGTTCGGAGGCATCGGCGCCGCCGTGGTTTAAAGTAAAATAATACTATATATATTTAAACATTTACACGAAAGTAATGTGTACTTTCCTTAAAGCCAACAATGGCTACTTTAATAACATTATAAAAGTGCTTAAAATGTGTAAAATACAATAAACATTTTGCTACATTTGGTGTTTTCATGATATTTTCTTTTCCATTTCATTTAAAGCAAACATGAGCACTTCAAGTTACTTTTTAAACATTATAATGCATTAAAACTTTGATTATACAAATATTTAAATGTTTTATTATACCTTTAAAAACATATTCATTAAGTATTTATGAGACTTTGAGCTCATGAATTAATCTAACATGTTGTACATTGTGTTTAATGATATAAATCAATACGATATACACTATAAGTTTATCATGCATTATATAAACAGGACTAGTCTTTAAATGTGTTAACGATGCTGTGAAATGGACCTTAGTTGTGTCTGTAATCGATGTACTCAACAACAACAACAACAACAACAACAACAGGACACTTCATTTTCCTAATAATCTGTCAATCACGACCGTTTCATTTTGACTATAAACGGGTAATCACTGAATCACAGGAGGAGTGTGTGTGTGTGTGGTGTGTGTGTGTGTGTGTGTGTGTGTGGTGTGTGTGTGTGTGTGTGTGTGTGTGTGTGTGGTGTGTGTGTGTGTGTGTGTGTGTGTGTGTGTGGTGTGTGTGTGTGTGTGGTGTGTGTGTGTGTGTGTGGTGTGTGTGTGTGTGTGTGTGTGTGTGTGTGGTGTGTGTGTGTGTGTGTGTGTGGGGGTGTAATGATCGCGAGCTACAAGATGTCGTATCGGTCGTAGAGATTCTCTGATCGATATCCGCTCGTATCCCAGTTAAATTACATTTAATTTAAAACGTAACAACAACAACAAGTGGGGAGGAAGAGTGGGAGGGAGAGATGGAGGGAGGAAGGAAAGGAGGGCAGCACACATAACTTGTCATCAGGTGAGAATCTCTTTTCTCTCCTGTGTAGAATTTATTTGAGGTCCTGAAGAACAGACCTGAGATCAGGTGTGTGTGTGTGTGTGTGTGTGTGTGATCCTGCTTCACACACACACACACACACACACACACACACACACACACACACACACACACACACACCACACACACACACACCACACACACACACACACACACACACACACACACACACACACACACACACACACACACACACACACACACACACACACGGCGTGACCTTCCCTCAGTCCTGCTCCCTGCAGCACGTCGTCCATCATGATTCTGTGTTTCAGGTTCATGATGCAACATGTCGACTGACGGGGAACGAGGAGAACGAGGAGAACGAGGGGGGCGAGAGACATCCACACAGCATGGGGGAGGAGATCCACACAGCAGGGGGGGGGAGAGAGATCCACACAGCATGGGGGAGGGAGATCCACACAGCATGGGGGAGAGATCCACACAGCATGGGGGAGAGATCCACACAGCATGGGGGAGAGATCCACACAGCATGGGGGAGAGATCCACACAGCATGGGGGAGAGATCCACACAGCATGGGGGAGAGATCCACACAGCATGGGGGAGAGATCCACACAGCATGGGGGGGAGAGATCCACACAGCATGGGGGGGACAGAGATCCACACAGCATGGGGGAGAGAGATCCACACAGCATGGGGGGGGGGAGAGAGATCCACACAGCATGGGGGGAGAGAGATCCACACAGCATGGGGGGGGGAGAGAGATCCACACAGCATGGGGGGGAGAGAGATCCACACAGCATGGGGGGGGAGAGAGATCCACACATCAGGCACGTGCACAGATAGAGCCCTTGTGGTGCTCAAGCTCCTCCCCTTTTCCCTGGATGAGTAAAGTGCCCTTTTTGCTGGAGACACATTTTTTTATTCATCCATATTTAAGAATACAAGTTACTCTCTGTCATCAAGTCCCCCAAAATGTGTTTTAATATCCGACGGGGCATTTATTTGAGTTCTTGTGAGAATTTCGTCGAGACCCGCTCCGCGGCGCTCACGTGCCCCCCCCCCCCCCCCCGCCGCGCCCCTCCCTCCTCCTCCTCCACTTCCTCCTCCGCGCAGTGCTCCTCGCGCCACCGAACGGCTGCACCTCCTTCTCCTCTGACCCGCAGCACCAGACACACCTGACGTTGTTTGGTGATAAATTAACCACAACATTAAGCGCTGCTGAAAACATGACGTCACGACTGGTCCGACGGTTCCTAAAAAAATATACAAACAAAAACTCCTTGATTTCAAAGCCTCGTCCAGCTGTTTACTGACGTTAGTTATGTTTAGAGAATAGAGAGAGGGAGAGAGAGAGATAGAAGAGAGAGAGAGAGAAGAGAGAGAGGGAATTCAAGAGAAAAGAGGGAGAGAGAGAGAGGAGAGAGAAAAGAGAGAGAAGAGAGAGAAAAGAGAGAGAGAGAAGAGAGAGAGAGAATTCTTATTCCGTTCTATTCAACAGGGGCTAGTCTAGGATTTGCGTGGCCAGACTGAAAAAAAAATCACAAGGCCTCTCTTGTTCAGAGGGCCGGGCCAAATGTGGAGGCGGGCCGTATCCGGCCCTCGGGCCTTAGGCCACGTTTACACATAGCCGGGTATTTACAGAAACGAAGATTTCTGCCCCTCCGTTTAAAAAAATAACGTTGTACACACAAGGTCGTTTTCGAAAAAGTTTCTGTTTATATGAACCCGCATAAATACGCCCACGGGCGCCATCATAACTCTGCCAAACCTGTAGTCGGCAGTGTAACGAGAAGGATAAAGACATGCAAACCAATCAGAATTCTCAAGACTCGAGACCTCCGAGGAGTATCCTCATGTCAAGGAGGAAATAACTCGGGCGCACCTGACAACGAAAATGAAGGCAGTCAGAGGAAAGTAACACTGGACGTAGGAGCCAGTGTTGCGAGGTCCGCGGTTTTCCTGCGGAATTGGGCTACTTTTGAAGTGTTGCCGCGGGTTGAATTTGTTGTCCGCTGGTTCGGGTCGACCTATTTTGCATGCAAATTACATGAATATCTTTAAATAAAAATCCATATTTTAAATGAAATAATTTATTTATACACAAATCCTACCAAACTGACTCCAGATCAGCACGTACACACATGGACATTGGACACGTCCACAAACACACACTTTAAAAGCAGTGTATATGGTTTGGCACGGGCATATTTTGAGTTCTGATCTTGGGCTGGTTTTGTCACAGACCTGGCAACCCTGGTAGGAGCGGCCAAACTAACTGTAAACATCGGACGCTCACATGACGTGAAGCATTTTTAGTCGCATAATGTGACGTTTGACAACCTTAAAACTCCGTTTGACCGAGTTCACACGCAAACACAAAAACTGAGTTTTCAGAAATCTCCACTTTGGCCGGAGTTTTTAGAAATGATCGTTTTCCGTGATAAAACCTCCGTTTTTGTGTAAATGAAAGGCCAAAACGCATGAAAATATATGCGTTTTCCCATCGTGTAAACGGGGCCTTAGTTTGAGGGCCACTGCTCTTGGCTGTTGATGTCTATCAATATCGCTCATTTTGAAAATGACGTAAGAGGGCAATACGGATCCATGTCAGACCAGGAGGGCGATACGTGGCTGGCATGACGACCCATTAGCCAATCAGAACGCTTGTACTGTTGTTGCTATATAATAATGCATCTTTATTCATAAAGAAAATGTAAGCTAGCGGTCTGATGCTGCCCAGAGGAAACGCAGGTTGAGGACAGCTCCATCAGTGTATTGATGCTGACGCTTCAACTCTGTCAGAATTTTTTTTTGGCATTGGGTGCCCTTCTTTTTGGTTTGAGCACCTGCCCCCCAAAATGTCTGTGCACGTGCCTGCCACACAGCATGGGGGGGGGGGAGGGAGATCCACACAGCATGGGGGGAGGGGAGATCCACACAGCATGGGGGGGAGATCCACACAGCATGGGGGAGGAGAACCACACAGCATGGGGGAGAAAGAGATCCACACAGCATGGGGGAGAGGGGAGATCCACACAGCATGGGGGGAGGGGAGATCCACAGAGCATGGGGGGAGGAGATCCACACAGCATGGGGGAGAGAGATCCACACAGCATGGGGAGAGAGATCCACACAGCATGGGGAGGGAGATCCACACAGCATGGGGAGAGAGATCCACACAGCATGGGGGAGAGAGATCCACACAGCATGGGGGAGAGATCCACACAGCATGGGGGAGAGAGATCCACACAGCATGGGGGAGAGAGATCCACACAGCATGGGGGAGAGATCCACACAGCATGGGGGAGGAGATCCACACAGCATGGGGGAGAGAATCCACACAGCATGGGGGAGAGAGATCCACACAGCATGGGGGAGAGATCCACACAGCATGGGGAGAGGGAGATCCACACAGCATGGGGGAGAGAGATCCACACAGCATGGGGAGAGGAGATCCACACAGCATGGGGGAGAGAGATCCACACAGCATGGGGAGAGAGATCCACACAGCATGGGGAGAGAGATCCACACAGCATGGGGAGAGAGATCCACACAGCATGGGGGAGAGAGATCCACACAGCATGGGGAGGAGATCCACACAGCATGGGGAGAGAGATCCACACAGCATGGGGAGAGAGATCCACACAGCATGGGGAGAGAGATCCACACAGCATGGGGGAGGAGATCCACACAGCATGGGGAGAGAGATCCACACAGCATGGGGGAGGGAGATCCACACAGCATGGGGGAGAGAGAGATCCACACAGCATGGGGGGGGGAGAGGTCCACACAGCATGGGGCGAGAGACATCCACACAGCATGGGGGAGGAGATCCACACAGCATGGGGGAGAGAGATCCACACAACATGGGGAGAGAGATCCACACAGCATGGGGGAGAGGAGATCCACACAGCATGGGGAGAGAGATCCACACAGCATGGGGGAGGAGATCCACACAGCAGGGGGGGGGGAGAGATCCACACAGCATGGGGCGAGAGACATCCACACAGCATGGGGGGAGGGGAGATCCACACAGCATGGGGGAGAGATCCACACAGCATGGGGAGAGAGATCCACACAGCATGGGGGAGAGATCCACACAGCATGGGGGAGAGAGATCCACACAGCATGGGGAGAGAGATCCACACAGCATGGGGGAGAGAGATCCACACAGCATGGGGAGAGAGATCCACACAGCATGGGGGAGAGATCCACACAGCATGGGGAGAGAGATCCACACAGCATGGGGAGGGAGATCCACACAGCATGGGGGAGAGAGATCCACACAGCATGGGGGAGAGATCCACACAGCATGGGGGAGAGATCCACACAGCATGGGGAGAGAGATCCACACAGCATGGGGAGAGAGATCCACACAGCATGGGGAGAGAGATCCACACAGCATGGGGGAGAGATCCACACAGCATGGGGGAGAGATCCACACAGCATGGGGGAGAGATCCACACAGCATGGGGGAGAGATCCACACAGCATGGGGGAGAGATCCACACAGCATGGGGGAGGAGATCCACACAGCATGGGGGAGAGATCCACACAGCATGGGGCGAGAGACATCCACACAGCATGGGGGGGAGGGGAGATCCACACAGCATGGGGGGGAGAGAGATCCACACAGCATGGGGGGGAGAGAGATCCACACAGCATGGGGAGAGAGAGATCCACACAGCATGGGGGGGAGGGGAGATCCACACAGCATGGGGGGAGAGAGATCCACACAGCATGGGGGGGGGGAGATCCACACAGCATGGGGGGGGGGAGAGAGATCCACACAGCATGGGGGGGTATTCAGCTCATCTTGTCAGCGACGGCCGTATTAAATATTCTAAGTATAAATGTTTTAACGACGTCCTCTTCCTCCCATCCTCTTCCTCACGCCTGCTCCTCATATCTTAATCTTCGTCACTGAAGTGAAACCCTGCCTCTGACCTTCTGAGAGGAGCATTGAGAGTCAGCTGGAACCTTAAAGGGGTACACACGCCATTTTAACCAAGCGGCCAAAAGGAGGACAATGTTCCCGGGATTGACCTCCGCCGGCCACCGTACGTCGGCCGTCGAGTACGGACTCGATACCAGTGAAAACAATTCTAGAAGGAGCTAATGCGGTCACAACAACTACATTTTACAGTTTGCATTTGAACGCATCGCGATGAACGTTGTGATTTACTTTTTTGCTCAAGCGACTGAACGCATCGTAATATAACTCAAGGCAACCTGCGTTAGCGTTAGCATGGTAGCTCCTCTATTTAGCCAAGCAGCTAACAGCTAGCGGCTAACAGTTAGCATCTGACAGCGAATGCTAACTAGCTAACGTTATCCAGTTAAAATAGGGAGCATGGGAGTGTTCAGCTACAGGTATGAAGGACGAGTTTAAACACGTCCAGGTGGGACATGTGTGGTTGTTGTTGTTGTTGTTGACAGCGATATTATTTCAGGCTCAATCTGAAGCATTATCAGAATCCTTCATGTTGAGACCTTCAGAGAGCGATGATGCAACACGCTTCATCCTCAGAGATTAGGATTTTAATCTGTGACAATAACAAACATTTCTAGATAAATGTTTCGATACAATTAAATGACGTCATAGCTCAGCTATGTGTGTGAGGGAGGGAGGAAGAGAGGGAGGAAGGGAGGGAGGAAGGGAGGGAGACAGGAAGGAAGGGATGGAGGAAGGGAGGGAGGAAGGGAGGGAGACAGGAAGGAAGGGATGGAGGAAGGTATGGAGGAAGGGAGGGAGGGATGGAAGGAGAGAGGATGGGATAGGGAGGGAGGAAGGGAGGGAGGGATTGAAGGAAGAGAGGAAGGTAGTCAGGTTAAAGTGAGTGTAGATTAAATCTCTCTCTCCTCTCCTCCATCAAGAGAGAGCAGGAATCCTCCGAGGTGGTGGAGCGTTTCCTTGTTGTTGTTGTTGTTGTTGTTGCTGGTGAAAGGCGATGTGACTCACTGTAGGAGCAGCCGTACGCCTCGACCCTCAGGCCCATCCAGCCGCTGGGGTTCCAGTCCAGAGGGACGAAGCGCAGGAAGCGCGTCCTCAGCGGGGCGGCCATCTTGTTCTGGACCACGGCCTCCGAGTTCACGTTCCCCACCAGCCTCTAGGGGGAGGGGACAGGGGTAGAACCGGAGAACCACGGAACCAGAGAACTATGGAACGAGAGAACCAAGGAACCAGAGAACCGGAGAACCACGGAACCGGAGAACCACGGAACCAGAGAACTATGGAACTAGAGAACCAAGGAACTGGAGAACCGGAGAACCCACCTCCTCCCCTCCAGAGAGAACTCTCATATCTTTCCAGCTGGAAACTTGAAATAGACAAAAAATAAAAAAGGATGAAATCCTGAAATAGTGCAGCGACAAAACGCTGACAGGCCACGCCCTCTGGGGGGGGGGGGGGGGGCAGTGTCCTCCTCCCCATCCTTGAACATACTCTTTGATGTAAAGTGATAAGAACCGTGTGAAACACGAGAACATCCGTTAGGGCGTAACCACGGAGACGATGAAGAAGAACCTCAGAGAGCTGAGAGGAGGCGTTCTTCTCTTTTATTATATTACAACCCCTCTCTCTCTCTTCTTTCCTCCCTCCCTCCCTTCAAACATTCCTTCCTCTCTCTCGCCCTCCCAACCACTCTCTCCTGCCTTCCCTTCCTTTCTCCTTCCATCCTTACTCCCTCTCTTCCTCCGCCCCTCCCTCCATCCCTTCCTTCTCCCTCCTTTCAATCCTTCCTCTCTGCTTCCCTCCCTCCATCCCTTTATGCATCTCTTTATCTTTGTTTTTTATCTCTTTATTGTTGTTTTGAATCTCTTTATTGTTGTTTTGCATCTCTTTATTGTTGTTTTGAATCTCTTTATTGTTGTTTTGCATCTCTTTATTGTTGTTTTGAATCTCTTTATTGTTGTTTTGCATCTCTTTATTGTTGTTTTGCATCTCTTTGTAGTTGTTTTGCATCTTTATTGTTGTTTTTTATCTCTTTATTGTTGTTTTGAATCTCTTTATTGTTGTTTTGCATCTCTTTATTGTTGTTTTGCATCTCTTTGTAGTTGTTTTGCATCTCTTTATTGTTGTTTTTTATCTCTTTATTGTTGTTTTGCATCTCTTTATAGTTGTTTTGCATCTCTTTATTGTTGTTTTGCATCTCTTTATTGTTGTTTTGCATCTCTTTGTAGTAGTTTTGCATCTCTTTGTGCATGTTTTTTATCTCTTTGTGGTTGTTTTGCATCTCTTTATTGTTGTTTTGCATCTCTTTGTAGTTGTTTTGCATCTCTTTGTGCATGTTTTTGATCTCTTTGTGGTTGTTTTGCATCTCTTTATTGTTGTTTTGCATCTCTTTGTGGTTGTTTTGCATCTCTTTGTGCATGTTTTTGATCTCTTTGTGGTTGTTTTGCATCTCTTTATTGTTGTTTTGCATCTCTTTGTAGTAGTTTTGCATCTCTTTGTGCATGTTTTTGATCTCTTTGTGGTTGTTTTGCATCTCTTTATTGTTGTTTTGCATCTCTTTGTAGTAGTTTTGCATCTCTTTGTGCATGTTTTTGATCTCTTTGTGGTTGTTTTGCATCTCTTTATTGTTGTTTTGCATCTCTTTGTAGTAGTTTTGCATCTCTTTGTGCATGTTTTTGATCTCTTTGTGGTTGTTTTGCATCTCTCTGTCGTCTCTTTGTGTCTCTACGTCGTCTCTTCGTGTCTCTGTGGACGTTTCGGGTCCTTCAGGCTCACGAGTCATCCGCTCATGTCCGTTTAGTTTACCGCCTTTTTCCGACACTTATTTTTCTCCCGCTCATTAACTCCGTGTTTCCGCTCGACTCCCAGCTGGGAAAATAAAGAATCTAATGAGCCAATAGGATTGTGACCTCCAGCTCTTCATTGCCAACGACGCCGTCACCAGAGCTTCTGATCCAGAGCGCCGCTGCGGCTCCTGAGCGTGACGGTTGTTTTGGTTTCCTCTCTGGAAAGAGCCGCCGAACATCCTGTGAGCTTCAGCCGGGAGGACACAGCGCCCGAGGGGAGCAGAGCGTCCAGAGGTCGGCCCCGCCCACACACACGACCCTCAGCCCTCCCTGACTTCAGTATGTTTCCACTCCGGCTCATTAAGACTCTTTACTCTCGCTCTCCCGCGGTGAGCTCCCTCGTGTCACGCTTCCTTTGTGTTGCATGTTGCATACGTTTATTTTAATCAATCCACTCGGGGGATGAATCCCGCCGCCGGCGGTGGAATACAGTGTGTGTGTGTTTGTGTGTGTGTTTTGTGAAAAGGTCACCGGCCAGTTAAACAGCCTCGGGCGGTGAGGAACGATGTGTACGTGACCTTCGGCAATCCCTGACCTCCTCCGGCCAACGAGCTGTATTTGTCTTATTGGTTTAACGCCGGCGAGCGGCAGAGGATCCACTTCCTGTTGTGGACCCGAGGCGGAGAGAAGACGTCTCGGCGGAGCCTCGGGCCCCGAGAGGCGGTGACGCCTCGAGTCACGGCCAACGGAAGCTAGAGCGGCACATTCTCCCCTGGTGTGTGTGTGTGTGTGTGTCTGTCTGTGTGTGCAGCCAGCTGTCCTCTGAAGCTCCCTATCGCACAACATTGCTCAACTATTACTCACAGTATATTTATATAAATATATATAAATAAATATATATAAGAAATATATATATTTTTATTTAAATATATATATTCATAAATATGGATATATATTGTGAAGAATAGTTGAGCGACAACATATATATATATAACTATATATAAAATTATATATATAAATATTTATATCTACATAAATACATATTTACATCCATATTTATATATATATTATTTATATACATATTTATATATTAATACATATTTCTGTATATATATATATATTTACATAAATACATATATATTCACATCCATATATATATATATATTATATATTAATAAATATTTCTGTATATATATATATTTACCAACTACAGGTGTGAAAGGAACCTCATTAACGTTTAATAATTAGAACTGGGGCGACTGTGGGTCAGTGGTGAGTCAATCAGAGGGTCGGCGGTTCAATCCCCGCCCTAGTCGATGTGTCCTTGAGCAAAACTCTTAACCCTGAGTTGCTCCCTGTGGCTGTGTCTAGTGTATGAATGCACCGTGACGTGGCTTTGGATAAAAGCGTGGGGTTGAAGGTCAGGGTCAAGGTCACTGCAGACGGTGGGACCAGCCACCAGTTTAGCACACGCACCGACCAGCCGCTCGAGTTGCATTTCCCCGTGCCGTCGGGCCCCTGAAAAATATCCCGAGACGAGATACAATTACTGAGATAACATCAGCAATCGTGCAAAGAGCCCATTTTTTAATCCCCGTTAGAAGCCTGTCTACCTGAACGGCCGCCAAAGCTTGGAAATAATGTGCAAATTCCTCCGCGGACGAGAATCTGCTTCACACGTTTTTATTCACCGCCGCATTAAAAATAGATTGGCGACTCCGTCTCGTGGAGGATGATGAAGGTAATCTGCCGGAAGACGCTCCTCTTCCCACCCGAGTGCAGAGAGCAGCGAGCTCACCGCCGACTGGGCTGTTCATCTTTTTAGGTTAAAGTGGGATTTAAAACAGGTGCTCTGGCATTTGGTTAAAGTTAAAACGAACATTGAGCATTTTTTTTCACGCCATGAGAGTTTTACAAATCTCCGAAACGCTCCTGCAGACGTTCGATGTTCCTCCCGTGACTCAACCACTCAGTGGGTTATCGTCCAGAAACACGACGTCGTTTCACGTGTTCCTCTTGAGGAGGAGGAGCGGAGTAACACTCCTACAGGCAGCAAGGAGGCAGGAGGGAGGCAGGAGGGAGGCAGCAAGGAGGCTGACGTCAACGCAGAAACACGAGTGAGTCATAAGAGTTAAACAAAGGGAACACTTTCTTAATCAGGATGATATATATATATATATATATATATATATACATACATGTGTATATTTTAAGATGTGTTAAAGCCTTTATGGAACTTCATTTACATTTAGTGTTTTTTCTTTCTAGAGTGGGAAGTAGGAAGTTATTCCCCATTTTAATCTGAATAAATGACAGATTTAAGTAAACTTTGTGCACAAAATATTAATTAAATGAAGATATAACATATTTACAATAATATATATTAAGTAATTTAGAAGAAATTTCTCTTGAATAGATGAATATATTTTTATTGATTATTTAAGTATATATATATAAATTATTTTATTAGAATATATATATGTAATAAAATAATAATACTATTTTATTATACTATATATACAGGACTGTCTCAGAAAATTAGAATATTGTGATGAAGTTCTTTATTTTCTGAAATGCAATTAAAAAAACAAAAATGTCATGCATTCTGGATTCATTACAAATCAACTGAAATATTGCAAGCCTTTTATTCTTTTAATATTGCTGATTATGGCTTACAGCTTAAGAAAACTCAAATATCCTATCTCTAAATATTAGAATATCATGAAAAAGTATACTAGTAGGGTATTAAACAAATCACTTGAATTGTCTAATTAACTCGAAACACCTGCAAGGGTTTCCTGAGCCTTGACAAACACTCAGCTGTTATAAATCTTTTTTTTCACTTGGTCTGAGGAAATATTAAAATTTTATGAGATAGGATTTTAGAGTTTTCTTAAGCTGTAAGCCATAATCAGCAATATTAAAAGAATAAAAGGCTTGCAATATTTCAGTTGATTTGTAATGAATCCAGAATGCATGACATTTTTGTTTTTTTAATTGCATTACAGAAAATAAAGAACTTTATCACAATATTCTAATTTTCTGAGACAGTCCTGTATATATATATTATAATAAAAAACTAAAATAATTATATATATATATATTTTCAATAATATGTTGTATTATTATTTTATTATAATATATATATTTTCAATAATATGTTGTATTATTTTTACTATTTAATTATATAAATATATATATATATTATATATATCATAATAAAATTATAATCATACAACATATAATTATTTTATTATAATATATATATATATATCATAAAACAATTATAATAATAAAACATATTATTATTTTATTATAATACATATATATATCATAATAAAATTATAATAATACAAAAAATTACTATTTTATTATATTAAAAATAAAAACAATAATTATTATATCCCATAGGCCAGACTCCTGGGAACATATAATATATCAGCTCGTGTGAGTTCCATAGCGGCAGGATTGTTCTCCCCATTCTCTCTCTCTCTTTTCCCGGCGTGGCTAATTTGGCTCACCGTTAGCTAAGAGCATCTGAGAGCGAGCAGTCATATCAGCAGCTGCCGCTCGCTCATTAGTCCCCCTCGGCTCGCTCTCTGGCAGCGAGCCGTTACCTCGGAGCTCCACTTGTTAAAATGCCAGACGGATGTGAGTGAGCCTTCGCCAAAAGGTCTCGGCGAGCGCCGTCGTTAGTCAGCCCGAGTGAGACTTTTCAGGAATGAGAGATCTCTGGACTAATTGGCTGACATTCATCCCACGGACGACATAAATTACACCATAAATCCTCAAAATGTGCTCATTGAGCACCAGAAAGATGAGCTGGGCGGCTTAAATCGTCTTTGTGGAGCGGGCGTTAAGCGGGATGAAGCTCCGTCACGCCCGTGTGTGTACTTTTTTACGGCGTTATAAAACTGCTGAGTGGTATTAATTTAAACGTGTTAAAATACTCTCTGGTGGGTCACTGGCGCAGTGACAGCCGCGTGGCGGTGATGTCGTCGCATAAAGACGTTCATTTTCCACGAGGGATCGAAAAACCCGACGTGGTGATGATACTCTGCTCACAAATTAATCTCCGCTTAAATAAACGAAGAAAAAAAAAACAATTGTGCGACATCTTTTTTTTGGGGGGTTACCAGATGGTTGGAGGAGCTGCTCCGGCATTGGTGGACTAAGCTGCTGCTTCGGGCCCCCGGGGCCCTTCAGGGGCCGCTGAGTGCTCTGCAAGGGTTTAAGTGTGAAAGCTAATGTTTGTTGTCATATTTGCAGCCTGCGTAAGGAAGAGGAGGGAACGCATCGGTTGGTTGTTCTCCGGCGTGTGAAGACGAGGCTCGCTGCTTCACCTTTAAACCGATCTTCTAGGTTTCTGCTCGAAATAACAGAGTCGAACTAAACAGGCTGTATCTCTGCAACCGCTAGGGCTATTTGAATAAGGCTGGTGTTATAATGAAGGCAACACATGGGGCTTTTGGTCAGATGTGTAAATATGAGTGTATATGTTACTGGGTAAAAGTAAATTAAAGTATGAAACACAGCCAAAATAGAGTTTCAGGTTCGCTTAGAAAAAAAAAGAACCATTTTGAGGATGAATATCTTTTAGAAGGGTTGAGAGAAAAGGTTTAAACTCACACAGATCATAGATCGGTGTGTGGAGAGTCTCGCTGTGAAGTTTGGCTTTGCCAACGTGAAGCAGAACAAAGTTACACAGCTTCTAGTAAAGAGAATTTAGACTAGCTCTCCGAAATGGGCCATTCCATTTGAAGGTTCTCATGTATATTCCACTTATATATTACTTGTGGTGTTCAATACATCCAAAGGGGGGCGGAGCTAACACACAAACACACACACACAATCTCACACACACACGTGAGACGATGTTGCGTCACTAAACCGTCCGCTTGCTTGTTCCTCTCGCTCTGTTTAAACAGCTAACAAACAAACTGTGATGTCATCAGAGGAAGAGTGCTTAATGGGAGGTACATTCCCTCCCGGTGGTTGCAGCAGGGACTACAACCAGCCGGGGTGAAAGACTACAATTCCCACTCAGCAGTGCAGGCGGAAGAAGGCAGCCGCCCAGCTGAAAAGGATGAAGCTGATGAGCCGGCGGGGAACTGAAGAGAGTCCGGGACATTATGTTTGTGGTGTACACCGACGGGGGGTGGAGTTAAGTTTTGCCTTTTGTTTGATTTCAAAGAACCAAATTACAAAGACTTGGATTTAACGAAACCTTCGCCTGGCGTCTTGATTTGTGCACCCGCGCCTCACCCCACGATCCCGTCCTCTAAAGACATCACCAAACAAACAAACAAACAGGTGCATGTCATTGAGCTGGACTGTTCAAGTGACTTTTTAAACACTTTGAACGCCCTGCAGAAGGATTCATGTTTTCACTTTTGTAATGTGACGTTAAAAAGACAGATTTAAAGATTTATCCGTATTAATTGATGAAGAATAACGACGACGGCGGTTTAAAACCCCGAGGACCGGAGCCGACAGATTGAAATCACACTATTCGTAGTATTCGCAGCCGGCTGGTTTCCAGCTATAAATACGCAGCCGGTGAGCTGGGAGACGAGGTTCTGACTCCACCTGTTCCCGACTTGTCAGAACTGTCTTGTTAACGCTGCCGACGGCCCCGGGTTCCTCGCGGGGCCCCGTGGCTCTGGTCTCAGAGTCGAGCCTGGAGAGGCGTTCAGGTAACACACCCGGGGGCTCAAATATTACGCAGTCCGACGTTTTGTTTACAAGATGCACCGAGGACACGCAAAAAACTCCACGCGCGTACGAAGGCGCCGGTTGCAATATTCCCCTGAAAACACCAGGGGGCGCACGGACAGGAAACCACCCCGCGGCGCCGAGGGGGGGCGGTACCGTCAGATCTCAGATCCATGGACGGCTTTAGTTTAATATCCTGTAAACTATTTTTATTCAGCTGTAAATTATTCTCAATATATTTTGTATTTTTTTTAAAGACCTCGTGTTTCTAAAAGCAGCATCTTGTGTTATTGGTGCTTTTTTTATATCAGCAAATTATAAGTGACGGTCGCTCATATTCTGGCTCTGATTGGTTGGTTTGACGCCCGCCAGACACCCAGTTTTCACTATTCCTTTAGTCCGATACTCGGTTTTATGATTGTTTTCTTCTTCTTGCTGTTCTGGCTCATTTGTTGTTTTAATCTCTTTTTTGTTGTTGCGGTATTTTTATTTTGTTTTGAATGTGGTTGCGTAATTTTGTGTGTAAATATAATGAGTGAAGCCCGAAAAAATTGGTGTTATAATATACGAAATAAAATATTATAGGAACGAGGAAGTTTATTATTATCATACTTCCTTGTTAATAATAATACCAGGAATAACCACAAAATAATTGCAATAATTTAAGATGAAATAACATTTAAAAGACACAAAGCAAAAAAAACGACACCAATCCCGACATCCCCCCGCCGTCTCCGCTTGCTCGCTGTTCAACCCGATTAAGAAAAAGAAGATGACGCCGTTGTTCCGCCGCTAATTGGACCACCAGGTATAAAAAAACCACGAAGGACCTCGTCAGCAGCCTCGTAACGAAACTGGGACGGAACAAAACGATTAACAACACGTTCCAACCATCGGGCTTTTTTTCCTCTCCGACTTCGAGCGCCTTCGCGATAATTGCGTTGACAGCCACCGCTCCCACACACCAACCAACGCCAACCCACGCCTCAGAGGAACAACAAGTGGAGAGCATGCGTCACCGACCCGGGAACATCGGTGACGGAGAGATCTCGGAAGGGAACGTACGGCTGAACCTCTGTGAAGCGAGCCAAGGCAGCTGATTGGCTGTTAGGGGGCGGCGGGGGAAACGCTCATGGCTTCTGATTCTGGGAGTTCGGGCGAAACCAAAGAGTCTCTGTATGTTCACCGGGAGTCGGGGGGGCTTCTTCTTTCTTTCTGCGGAAATGTGCTTCAAAAATTAAATAAGAAATCTGAAGTCCCGCCTCCAAACTAATTAACGGAGGGAAAATCTGTGTTTTAATTCATAAATGAGCTCCACTACAACTCATTATGATTTGATCTGACATTTTTGTAATTTAAGCGCCGTAATCAACAAACGCTGCAGATTTTTACACAACTTCAACATTAATATTTGATTTTTATGTTTATTTTCTCCGCTGCTCGACAATCGCTGCCTTGAATTCCTGACGCTGCTCATGAATGAAAGCTGTATTCATGCTATAAATACTTCATAAGTTGTCTGGTGGCTGTGGCTATCATTTAGAAGTCCTCTCGTAACTTTGGCCTGAAATACAATTTATTTTGATTTCTTCACACTGGAAATTCTAGTATTTTTGTCACTTTAAGCTCGAACAAGATCTGCCGGATCATGTGGGGTCGGGCCGCGCTAGCTTCCCCCCCCCCCCCCCCCCGCTTCCAGTCTTTATGCTAAGCTACGATAACTAAATCCCGCCTTCAGACTCTCAAGAAAGCAAATAAAAAGCACAATTACCAAAACCTCGATCCATTCCTTCAATCATAAACAGACCAGAATAACATTCCATGGATTCTGTTAATGTTCTTCTTCAGAAAAAAATATATATATGTTGAAATTTTCATTTACAATGAAAAATTGCAATAAAAAAATCAAATACTCTGAAAAAACCCCCATGATTGGATAAAAATCGAGCGTCTTATTTTCCAGTTTTCTTGAAGTTTCTCGAGCATCGAACCCCCGGGGACCCCAAAGCAATGAACCGCGGCGGTCACTCACCCCGACGCCGTCCTCCTGCCGGTACTGCTTCCAGGCTCGGCCCGTGTCGCTGTAGAGGAGCAGGAAGCCGCCCACCCAGTCCCAGCTGTCGAAGCGGCCCTGCGTGGCCACGGCCGTGACCTCCATCTGCTCCTTGAGGTCCACCTGGAGCCAGGGCTCCTGTTCGGTCACCACGGGGGACCAGCCTCCTGCTCCTGGGGGGGGGGTACATTATGCTCAGGAAGAAGAAGAAGAAGCATACAGCCCTGGGTTGGTCTCCCGAGGGGCTTCCAGGTGAAGTCACACCGAAGGTCAGACGTCTCCCTTCTTGGTAAAAATAGACGATTCTTTTTTTCTTTTTTTAAACGTCCTCAAGAACTCTCGAAGTGCAGAGCGATGCGAGTTTACTCGTGTTCATCGAGCTTCCTCTGCACAATATCCACAAAGAGTCCGTCGTCTCTCCGGTGAACCGATACCAGTGAAGCACCTTTTCTGGTCATATAATCGATAAAAACAACCTGCTGGTGACGGTTGAGAACCGTTATCCTCCAACCTTAAAAAGGTTGTCTCCATAGCGCATTGGTGCTGAAAGTTTGATCTACACAGGAGGGTCATGTACGTTCCAAATATAAGTCATAATATTCAGCATTACCCATTGATTTGGAGGTCTTCTTCAAGCCGGTGTAAGTTGTAACTCGAGAGACGATAAATTGTATCAACATAGCGACTAAGGCCACATTTACACATAGCCGGGTATTTACAGAAACGAATATTTCTGCCCCTCCGTTTTCAAAAATAACGTCGTACACACAAGGTCGTTTTCAAAAAAGTTTCTGTTTGCACCGAAGCAAACAACTATAAACATAGGACGCTCACATGACGTGAAGCATTTTTAGTCGCATACTGTGACGTTTGACAACCTAAAACTCTGTTTGACTTAGTTCACACGCACACAAAAACGGTGTTTTCAGAAATCTCCACTTTGGCCGGAGTTTTTTTAGAAATGATCGTTTTCCGTGATAAAACCTCCGTTTTTGTGTAAATGAAAGGCCAAAACGCATGAAAATATATGCGTTTTCCCATCGTGTAAACGGAGTCTAAGAGGGTCATGTCTGTCTCAAATATAAGTAATAATTCTCGAATTCAAACCCAAATATTCAGCGTTACCCATTGATTTCCAATGTTTGGGAGGCCCTCTTCCATCCGGTGTACGTTGTAACTCGAGAGGTATCAAAGGAGCGATGAAGAGGGTCATGCCCATCCTAAATATAATAAGCAGGTTTTTAGACGTAAGTAAAAGGCCCAGGCAGCCAATCAAATCGATCATTTGTCCGACCAAAATATTCAGCGTTACCCATTGATTGGTTTGGAGGTCGTCTTCCAACCAGGCAAGACGCGAAAAATGGCCTCCCGAAAGACGGTGCCTTCGGTGAATGAAAGGGTGTGAGTGTTTAGTTGGAGCCCCCCCCCCCCCCCCCCATATGAATGTGTGACTGACAGGTGGCGCTACACTGCTTTAAGCGGTCGGAGAATTAGAAAGGCGGCAAACAAAATCCACTTAAAAGTCAATTTTCCTGGATTTTCCTCTGGCCCAGGGACGTTTTTTAATATAAAGAACCTCTTATTATAACCGTCTTTCAAATAAAACCTCTTTGTACTCTTTTACAACCGCTTCAAAAGCCTTCGTATCTGTTCTACAACTACCTTCTCAATGAGAACCGGTGTTCAGTTCTCACCCAGCGAAACATTCATCAAATGTAATTACGTGTAAAAGCAATCGGAGACACGGACGGGGAATTTTTTTATCCTCTCGTGGGCGCCATGCAGAGCGAGTCACGAGTCACAGAGACGAGTAACGAGAAGGACACGAGACAAACACAGGACTTTCACCCAGGACGGACCGCTGTTCTTGTTCCCGAGCGTAAACAAAAGTAACCGTTAGCTTGACGCTTAAACACGGCAGTTACGTGGCACTTCAGAGCTTAAGGTTTCTCATTTACGTGATCCGTGGACGTGGAAGGAACCCCAAGAGACACAAACACCCCGTGACACGGGATGACTTTCACCCAGGACAGACCGCTGTGTTTAAATGGGTTAGGGTTGTATTTATTTTAAGTTTACTTAATTTTTTTATTTGTAGTTGAAGACATTTGTCTTTTTTTTACCTAAAAGACAGTATTTATGTTATTTTTGGTCTGTTCAGTTTTAATCAGTGCATTCCAAGTTTAGTCGACTAAAGTTGCATTCTTTGTAAAATTGCTGGTTTTCTGTACAATAAAACCCTATTTTTGACTTCTAGTTTGTTTCTTATGGGGAAAGATTAAGGTACTTTATTTTTTGCCGTGTACCCTTCACTGTATTAGTATCGCATTATTATTATGAAATGTGTCATTTAAAAAAACAGGAATGCAAAATGGATCAAAATAATAATACAAATTTAAATGGACACAATTAGTTTGAAAGCCAAAATATCCGTTTAGAAATTAAATATTATGACGTTGCAGACAAAAACAATATTATTTTAACATGTTTCCGTTGTTGGTTGTAATAGTTTATTTTGATTCTGTAGTCTTATGCTTTAAATTAATACATATAGAAAGATATTTTAATAGGAAATATTAGGGAGAATATTATTATGAATGTATTATGAAGCATAAGGAAAAGACTGTTTTCTCTATGCAAATGATAAATGTAAATGGGAAGAGTTAATGGATTGGCTGTTGGCGACTAATATAAGCGTCTGTCCAGGTGAGGGTCCCTGGGGGTCCGGTCTCTCGTTCTGGTCCCTGGGTCACGCAGAAACTGTTCTCCGGTGTTTACAGGGGGAGGAGCCTGTGGGGCTAAAGGTCGGACGGACCCGCGATCACGAGCCAATAAATATTGTTAAACTTAATTCACCGCATCCGGAGCCTGATTTCCATCATCTGCGAAGTGCCGAGTATCAGAACCTTTATACCGCCGTGGTAGCGGCGTGCGAAGTGTGGAGGACACGTAATAAACCCTCGTACTCACCATCTCTCCGGTTGAGCTTGGCGTTGTGAGCGGCGTAGGCGGCGGACGACTGAGACGAGCCCTGAAAGGACGACTGCGGCAGCGTGGACACCAGAGGAGCGTTGCAATTATCTGAGGAAAGAAAACAGAGACGGCCATTAACTCTGACGCACGTGTGTGCGTCGTGTGTGTGTGCGGTTGTGTGTGTTTGTGTGTGTGGTTTTCTTCATCTGTCAGTTTCAGTTCATCGAATGTATTTCACATGCAAATCAGATTCATCCGGCTGGTAATAGAAAATATATCGTGGAGGAGTTAAACATGTCGGTTCAAAGTGCATCTTTACCTGGCGGGGGAGTTTTAAAGTGAGATGTGTGTGTGTGTGTGTGTGTGTGAATAACAGCGGCCTCACTTATCCAGTTCACAAATACCTCAAACAGTCTATTAACCCATGCAGTGACCCTCGGAAACAGCACGGGAAAACTCCACGGCTCACTTTCGTGTGCGTCCGCACGCACGTGTGTGTGTGCCTGTATGTGTGTGTGTGTCTGCACGCGTGTGTGTGTCTGCACGTGTGTGTGTGTCTGCACGTATGTGTGTGTCTGCATGTGTGTGTGTGTTCTTTTTCTTTAATCCCACAGTGTGAGATTACATCACGTCCAACGGGCAGGAACAGATTAGGAGCCCAGTGATTTGAACCTGCCAGTCTCATCTAGCCTGCACCCCGCCACAATAAGAGCATGCAAGTCGAACAACAAACGCACCCCCCCACCCCCCGTGTGCCTCGGCCCAGACGCATTAAGGCCTGCATTTGAGAGCGTAATGAAAACTGGCACCGGCCCGATTACAATTCATCCCCGCGCTCTCTCTCCATCAGCGAGCAGGTTTACTCCTCCTTTTGTTTGTTTTTTTGGATCCTACTTTACGGCAAATTCAGACGGATTCCGAGCACATCTGGAGCGCCGATTGGCCGTCGATCTGCGAGACAAAGAGCGCGGCGTTGAGCTGTCGCCGATGAGCTCCTTCTCCTTTTAAGGGCGCCCCGCCGAAACGTTTGCGACTGACCTGATTTGACTGCTCTCAGATCGCCTGCCAAGAGATTTCTCTAATCCTGATTTCAAGTGTGACTGAAGTGGATCACGCTGTTTTAGTCCAAGACTCAAATTACGGGCTGAGCCGCGAATGCAGATGTTCATAGAGGGGAAAGAGGAGAGCGGCGTGCCATCTTATCAACCGGGGGCCTTATGCAAGCACAGCGCTCGCGTAATCTGTCAAAGCGTCTCACGAGTTTCATCCCCGAAGGATAATTCTCACTCGCCTTCTTTTAATTTGCTCGTACGATGAAAGACGAAAGCTTCGGTCCTTCATTCGTCCGTTTACACAACCGTCAACAACCACGAGAAAGATTGGAGACGTCAGCGTTCCCAGGCTGGTCAAATGTGGCAGTTTGGCAACTCCAGAGTAAGTTTTTCAAAATAAACTTTAGTTGTGGTTCAAATTTCGGCGACAAAACTTCTTGGTTAGGGTTGGGGAAAAATATCGTAACTCAGGTCACAATAAGTACGGTTGATATGAAGTGAAACAGCCTACGTTACGTACGTATTGAAGTTATGCTAACGTAGTTAGAGACTACGTTGCGTACGTATTGAAGTTATGCTAACGTGGTAAGAGGTTGCGTACGTATTGAAGTTATGCTAACATTGTAAGAGGATACATTTCGTACGTATTAAAGTTATGCTAATGTAGTAAGAGGATACATTTCGTACATATTGAAGTTATGCTAACCTAGTAAGAGGCTACGTTACGTACGTATTGAAGTTATGCTAACTCCTTATGAGGCTAAATTGTGTATGTATTGGATTATGCTACGTACAGTATGTACTGAAATTATGCTAACAAGGTAAGACGCTACATTACGTACACTACCGTTCAAAAGTTTGGGATCACTTAGAAATGTCCTTATTTTTCAAAGAAAAGCATTGTTTTTTTCAATGAAGATAACATTAAATCAATCAGAAATACACTCTATACATTGTTAATGTGGTAAATGACTATTCTAGGTGGAAACGTCTGGTTTCGAATGAAATATCTCCATAGGTGTATAGAGGCCCATTTCCATCAACTATCACTCCAGTGTTCTAATGGTACATTGTGTTTGCTAATCGCCTTAGAAAACTAATGGATGATTAGAAAACCCTTGTGCAATTATGTTAGCACAGCTGAAAACTGTTTTGCTGATGAGAGAAGCTATAAAACTGGCCTTTGAGCTAGTTGATTATCTGGAGCATCACATTTGTGGGTTCGATAAGACTCTCAAAATGGCCAGAAAAAAAGAACTTTCATGTGAAATTCGCCAGTCTATTCTTGTTCTTAGAAATGAAGGCTATTCCATGCGAGAAATTGCAAAGAAACTGAAAATTTCCTACAGCGGTGTGTACTACTCCCTTCAGAGAACAGCACCAACGGGCTCTAACCAGAGCAGAAAGAGAAGTGGGAGGCCCCGGTGCACAACTCAGCAAGAAGACAAGTACGGGGAGACGACGAAAAAATCGAGGGAAACGGAGCGGAATTCGGAACAGACTGAGAGTTCAAGCCCACCGTCCACCTTTGCCCAGCATCCTTCTTGCTAACGTCCAGTCTCTGGAAAATAAGATGGATGATTTTAGGGCAAGGATCAGATTCCAACGGGACATGCGGGATTGTAACATCTTTTGTCTGACGGAAACTTGGCTGACCCCGCTGGTGCCGGATCGAGTCATATGCCCAACCGAGTCCTTCTCTGTTTTCCGTGCAGACAGAACGGAAGAGTCTGGTAAATCTAAGGGTGGAGGGGTTTGCTTCATGACAAACAACATGTGGTGTGACCCCAAGAACATTAAGACTCTTTCTCGTTCCTGCTCGCCGAACCTGGAACATCTGACGATCTCATGCCGTCCATTCTACCTTCCCGGGGAGTTCAGCTCGGTCATCACCACAGCCGCTCACATTCCACCACAAGCGGACACCGACGTAGCACTATCGGACCTACATGATGTGTTATGTCGGCATCAGAACAAGTATCCCGACGCGGCTGTGGTGGTGGCTGGGGACTTTAACAAGGCAAACCTAAAAAAAGTCATGCCGAACTTTCACCAGCACATTACGTGTGCTACCAGAGGGGAAAGAACGTTGGACCACTGCTATACGCCATTCAAGAGAGGCTACAAGGCTGTCTCTCCCTCCGTTAGGGAAATCAGACCATGCCGCCATTTTTCTGCTTCCGGAGTATAAACAAAGGATCGCGCGGGAAGCGGTAGTGACGAGGAACGTGAAGCGGTGGTCTGACCAATCAGAGGCTGAGCTACAGGACGCTCTACGTATCGTCGACTGGGACATGATCCAATCCAGTTCCAGTGACGTCAGCGAGTTTGCGGAAGTAGCAATGAGCCTCATAGCAACGCTAACGGACACCATCGTCTCCACGGTAAAAGTTAGGGTCTTTCCTAACCAAAAGCCGTGGGTTGATAGATCCATCCGTGAAGCTGTGAACGCCTGCATTGCTGCCTATAACTCCGGTCTTGTATCCGGCAACATGGACGAGTACAAGGCAGCGGTCTATGGACTGAGGAGGGCGGTGAAGGACGCCAAAAGGAGGTACCGAGACAGAGTGGAATCACAGATGGAGCAGCGCGACACCAGGCGCCTATGGCAGGGGCTACGGACTATCACAAACTACCAGAGCAGACCCCGCGCAATGGTGAGTGCCGACGCATCCCTAGCGGACGACCTGAACTCATTTTATGCACGGTTTGAGGCTAGCAACAACAGCGCTAGCTCGCCGGCTAACAACAAACCCGTTAGCGTAGCCGAGGTGAGTTCTACCGCTGGGGATGAACACACACTCTCTGTGACCGAGCACAGTGTGAGGAGGGCTCTGTTGAGGGTGAACACCAGGAAAGCTGCAGGTCCAGATGGCATATCTGGGCGAGTACTGAAGACCTGTGCTAACCAGCTAGCTCCAGTGTTCACCACAATATTCAACCTCTCCCTGGCTGAGTCCGTGGTCCCCGCCTGCTTCAAGAGATCCACTATTGTCCCTGTGCCCAAGAATGCTTCTCCAGCATGTATGAATGACTACCGACCGGTGGCCCTCACCTCGGTGGTCATGAAATGCTGAGAGGCTGATAAAGGACTACATCTGCGCCTTCCTCCTTCCTCCATGGACCCGCTGCAGTTTGCTTATCGCCCAAACAGATCCACGGATGATGCTGTCTCCCAGGTACTGCACACCACACTCTCTCATCTGGACAGCCAGAGGGGGGGCTATGTGAGACTGCTGTTCATTGATTATAGTTCATCTTTCAACACCATAGTCCCTCCAGACTGGCCGGCAAGCTGATTGAGCTGGGACTGAACACCCCTGTGTGCTTGGATCCTGGACTTCCTGACCGCCAGGCCACAGGTGGTCAGGGTGGGCAGACACACCTCCAAATCCCTCACCCTGAACACAGGATCCCCCCAGGGTTGCGTCCTCAGCCCCCTACTGTACTCCCTGTACACACATGACTGTGTGGCCAGGTTCAGCTCCAACACCATCATCAAGTTTGCGGATGACACAGTGGTGGTGGGCCTGATCTCCGACAACGACGAGAAGGCCTACCTGGAGGAAGTTGCTGATCTGTCACTCTGGTGCCAGGACAACAGCCTCATCATGAATGTCACCAAAACTAAGGAGCTGATTGTGGACTTTAGGAGGGTACAACAACAGAGGACGTACTCACCACTGGGGATTAACGGGACTACTGTGGAGAGGGTGAGCGGTATAAATACCTGGGAGTCCACATCACCGAGGATCTGACATGGTCAACAAACACAGACACTCTGGTGAGAAAGGCAAGGCAGCGCCTCTACCACCTCAGGCAGCTGAGGAAATTTAAAGTTTCCCAGAGGATCCTTCAGTCCTTCTACTCTGGAGCTGTAGAGAGCGTCCTGACAGGAAGCATCACAGCCTGGTTTGGCAACTGCTCCGCTCAGGACAGGAAGGCTCTGCAGAGAGTAGTGCGTTCGGCTGAGCGCACTATTGGAACTACACTCCCACCCTGCAGGACTTGTACACCAGGAGGTGCAGAACCAGAGCCGGCAGGATCATGAAGGATCCTCACCACCCCAACAACAGACTGTTTCAGCTGCTGCGGTCAGGCAGGCGCCTCCGTAGTCACGCTGCAAGAACAGAGAGACTGAGACGGAGTTTCTTTCCTCAGGCCATCAGGATTGTGAACTCCGACCTCACCAGGACCCCCACATAGACCCACACAACTGCCCCTCTTAGGCACACACACACACACACACACACACACTTACTGTAAATATTGTGTTGTTTTTTATTTGTAAATAGCGTGTACTTGTTGCCCTTGCACATTCCTGCTGAGCATGCCACTTTCATTTCACTGCACACCCTGTGTGTGTATGTGACAAATAAAACATCTTGAATCTTGAATCTTGACATTAGAGTCTCTAGTTTGAGAAATAGACGCCTCACAGGTCCTCAACTGGCAGCTTCTTTAAATGGTACCTGCAAAACGCCAGTGTCAACGTCGACAGTGAAGAGGCGACTCCGGGATGCTGGCCTTCTAGGCAGAGTGGCAAAGAAAAAGCCATATCTGAGACTGGCCAATCAAAAGAAAAGATTGGTATGGGCAAAAGAACACAGGCATTGGACAGAGGAAGATTGGAAAAAGGTGTTATGGACAGATGAATCCAAGTTTGAGGTGTTTGGATCACACAGAAGAATATTTGTGAGACGCAGAACAGGTGAAAAGATGCTGGAAGAGTGCCTGACACCATCTGTCAAGTATGGTGGAGGTCATGTGATGGTCTGGGCTGCTTTGGTGCTGGTAAAGTGGGAGATTTGTACCAGGGAAAAGGGATTTTAAATAAGGAAGGCTATCACTCCATTTTGCAACGCCATGCCATACCCTGTGGGAAGCGCTTGATTGGAGCCAATTTCCTCCTCCAACAGGACAATGACCCAAAGCACACCTCCACATTGTGCAAGAACTATTGAGGGAAGAAGCAGGCAGCTGGTATCCTGTCTGTAATGGAGTGGCCAGCACAGTCACCAGATCTCAACCCATTGAGCTGTTGTGGGAGCAGCTTGACCGTATGGTCCGCAAGAAGTGCCCATCAAGCCAATCCAACTTGTGGCAGGTGCTTCAGGAAGCGTGGGGTGACATTTCAACAAATTAACAGCTAGAATGCCAAAGGTCTGCAATGCTGTAATTGCTGCAAAAGGAGCATTCTTTGACGAAAGCAAAGTTAGAAGAAAAAAATTAATACTTCAAATACAAATCATTATTTCTAACCTTGTCAATGTCTTGACTATATTTTCTATACATTTTGCAACTCATTTGATAAATAAAAGTGTGAGTTTTCATGGAAAACACGAAATTGTCTGGGTGATCCCAAACTTTTGAACGGTAGTGTACGTGCATTACTCAATGTCACATAGCGCTTCGTAATGTAATTAAGGAGGCAAGTTTAGGAAAGCAGCGTAATAACGTGTTACATAACTCACAATGAGTAATACGTCTGTTGGCTTGTGGCGGACATGGACTCAGGTCTTCTGGGTGAAAGTCGTGTGATTTCTGGACCCATCCGTCCTCCCAATGTGGACTCGATGGCTCTTTTTCTCCGCCCCCTGACTCGCTGCTGTAACGGGCTCCTTGACGAGTGGGGAGTTGAACAAGTGTCCTCGCGGTGAAGTGCGTGCGTGGGTGCAGTCAAAAGTTTCCCCGTGTCACGGAATCCTGTTAGTTGTTTACAGATTTTGTTCCGGAGCCGAGAGTCCAGCTGTCAGTCGGGGAGACTTATGGATGGAGGATGATTTGCCTGCAAAGCTTCTCCTCGGCCTGCCGGATAACTGAAAATCCTCTGAAGCCCAACTCGCGATCCCGGAGGCGGAAAGGCTTCGGGGGGTCGGGGGGGGGGGGGGTTGAATCTCACAGCCAAACGAAGCCAGACGCGCGTCTGTAAACACGGGCACGTCAACCCGCGAGCGCAGAGGGAACGCCTAATCTCTTTTGAAAATCATAAGAACACCAGCTGACGCGAGAGGACCTTTCGGTTCCGGTGCAGCGATGATGGTTTTTTTGTTGTTTTTTTGGTCGGCAGAGAAGTGTCACGGTGGCTCTCGGAGGTTTTCACAAAACAAAAACTAAATCTATAAAGGCACATTTCATACCTTTGATTTTACTCTTTTTGCTAATCACGTAAAAGGGCCGAAATCCCACCCTCCGCTCGGTTGCACTCAGCCCTAAACAGGGTTTTTCCTGCATAGAGAACATTTGGGCGCGCGCCTAAGCCGTTTTCCCGAGCGCCTATGACAAATCCCGAGCGCCTAAGGCAAAAAAAAGTCTGCGATGGAAAAAAAAACCACAGCTGAGCGAGGCGCGCGCCGGCATCGGAGCTCTGGCGCGCGCGAGCCGAGAAGAGTTGTTGACGGGGGGGAGACGAAAATTACAGAGTGGCGGGTGGAGATTTCACCCTGTTATAATAGTAGGGGAAACACTGGAGTTGATAAGCGTGTCTTCTTGTCTGATCAATACGCAACTGTGAGGTGCGCGAATGGACCGAGTGGCCAGCTGCTGATCACTCACTCAACAGCCCGACCTGCACGAATAGATGTTTTTTGGGAGCACCGAAGACCCATTTTGACACAGGAAAAACCCTGCTAAAGTGATTGGTTCCTACCGCTCATGTGAATCTTTAATAACCACTCACACACATTCCGTTTAATTTCAGGATAAATATTGTCCGAAGGTCGGCCTGTGTGGTTTTTTAAGGAAATGTTACTCAAAGAAGTATCTAGTTCGGGATGCACTGATGAAATTCTGAGCTGATATAATTTATTATTATAATAAATTGTTGTTCTTAATTATTCCCCTTTTTTGGTATGAAAACATCAGATTTTGATGATAAGAAATTTATTAACTGTTTAAAGTCATTCAACATGTCATTTTGATGGGCAAAAATTAAATCATGCACGTTTCGTTAATAAAATAACCTCTTAATCTTTCGATTAAAACTTATTTGTATTATTTTAAAACTGCTTAAAAAGCCAGTTATACCTTCTCAATGAGAACCAGTGTTCAGTTCTTACACAGCCCAGTTTCATTTTCACACAGTTTCCCGAAACATTAATTAAATGTAATTTCGTGTAAAAGCATTTTCTTTAATTTCTTGTGCGCTTCATCAGGAGTGACAGTGACGAGACCGGGAAGGAGGACGCTTGACAAACACAGGACTTTCACCCAGGACGGACCGCTGTTCTTTTCCCCAAAAGTAACCGTTAGCTTAACGCTCAAACACACACGTTACGTGGCATCATCACTTACGGACAGTTTCTTATTCATTTACGTGAACCGTGGACTTGACAGGAACACCGAAATATGAACACCCCGTGTCACGTAATGACGGCGCGCGTCACGGAGGCCCTAGCGGCGGACTCAACAGGATCAATATCGTGGTTTGGTTTTTCATCTTCTAATGGGATTTCTTGACCACAAAAAAAAGACATAGAATATTGCCGGCCTGATCCTTTAATGCTCTTTCCCGGTATCCTCGTACAGTCTATGCTTTTCATTTCATAAAGAAAACACGTCCGTTCCCAAATGAATGACTGCAAACATGAAGGTTTTTTTAACATCCGTGTCGTTTCAAAATGAAAAGCTTCTGATTACCATCACAAAAAAAAAGGTATCTTTTGAATCCAAGGATACGGACGCAATGTTTGTAAGTTGAAAATAACAAAACACGTCTTTCAAAAACTACCCGCTCATCCACTTCCAGTTCTAAGTTATTCATAAAGCACATTTTGGGTGTTTTAGACATTTCCATGCACAATGGGCCAGCTCTCCTGTGCTCATCAACCCGCCTGAACCCGAGTGCTCAGACAGATGGTGCTCCGCTAAGAAATCAAACCCAATCATCGCTACGGAGCGCCGTTCGTAGCACGCGATGGGGGCTGGATATTTTTTAAAGAGGCATAATCACACTTGAAGACGACTGTACGACCCAAAATCCAATAAACACAGCGCTCCAGACTGAGAGGAAGCCAGATGCCTCCCACACATCCATTCAGGAAACGCACAGAAACAGTTGGGATGTGAGAAAACGGCAAAAGGGATTTCCTTGAAATAGAACATACGATGGAGACCGAGCGGAGAGCCCGAGACCTGATCCTCAAGCCGAGACCTGATCCTCAAGCCGAGACCCGATCCTCAAGCCTACACCGGATCCTCAAGCCGAGACCCGATCCTCAAGCCGAGACCCGATCCTCAAACCGAGACCCGATCCTCAAGCCTAGACCCGATCCTCAAGCCTAGATCCGATCCTCAAGCCTACACCCGATCCTCAAGCCTACACCCGATCCTCAAGCCTACACCCGATCCTCAAGCCTACACCCGATCCTCAAGCCAAGACCAGAACCGAGCGGACGTTTCTTTAGCATCAATAGAAATGCAATCTTTCTTTATTTCCTAGTTATATGTATAGTTGCGTTTTGTGCAACTATACATATATATAAAAAACATTCATTGATTAAGAGTAAATATGAAATGACATGTTGATAAGCAGTGGTGGCTTTTATGGTGGTATTTCCATTTTATGTTACAAAAATAAGTTTTAAAATCTATTAAAAATAATTTGCTCAAGTTGCTGGTTACTTTTTAGAGTAAGATTTTACATTATTCACATGTATGCATTAAAATAGAAATATAAAAAATATATTATGTACAGTAATACATTGATATTGATAATTTTTTTGCATTACTGTATGCAGTGATGGAACTGATGTAAATACATCCATTTATTTTAATTTGTTTATTTTAAATGTATTTAACCAGGAAATGCCTGAGATTAAAAATCTCCTTTACAACAGTAACAGACAAGTAAAAAAAAAAAAAAAAAAAGATTGATCCACAACACGGGAGTTTGTGCTGATTATCTTCGAGAAACACATATTTTTGTTATAATAAACACACATTGACGTTTTGGTTTTAATGTTCTTATAAATAATTATATTTCAACAGCACAAGTAGTCTAAAGTAAGTAAAAGTAAGAAAATTCCAGACTACAATGGACGCTGTTAGTGTGTCCATGTGTTGCGTAATCATTTTATATTTAACAACTGGCTGCATGTGATGTTTTATTTCCATTCATAATGAACCTTTATCTTATTATAATTAACAGATTAATCATACATTTGTTTATTAATATAAAATGGTCCAATAAGAACAAAAGTGAAAATATAGAATCAGGAGAAAATTGAGAAAAAAGGGTAAATAAAAACATACACACAAAAACAGCAATAATATCTTGAATGCAACAATTATCTGTATAAACAGCGACTCCTTGTTGCAAGTCACTACAGCAGTTTGCACTTCATAGTTGATGAAGGAGTTCAGCAATTCATCAACGTTGAGTGATTATTTTGACTGATGTCCCGGCAACGCGGAGCCCGGAGAGACGTTATTAAAAGCCAGAAAAATCGGTTAATTAAATAGATACTTCCCCGGCATCGATCCAAAAAAACTTATTGATCCCATTTTGCAAACAAAGATGACGCACCAAAGTGTTTGGCAAAGGCAGCGCCCGAGCTCGTCAAGCTGTGCGAGGACATTGATTTTCCAGACGTGTGAGCGAGAAGTCACTGCACTCTTCAGACTCGAGGTTTATATCTCCATGGGTTTTTAAAAAATGGCCGCCGTACACGGGCATCCTCGTAAAACCTTTAAAATTAGTCGTAGATACAGGCTGGTTTCCGTCTTCGTAAAAGCCTAAAATTAGTCGTAGATACAGGCTGGTTTCCATCTTCGTAAAAGCCTAAAATTAGTCGTAGGTACAGACTGGTTTGCGTCTTCGTAACAGCCTAAAGTTAGTCATAGATACAGAGTTGTTCATGTCTTTGTAAAAGCCTTAAATTAGTCGTAGATATAGAGTGGTTCGCGTCTTCGTAAAAGTCTAAAATTAGTCATAGGTCCAGGCTGGTTCGCGTCCTCGTAAAAGTCTTAAAATTAGTCGTAGATACAGAGTTGTTCATGTCTTTGTAAAAGCCTTAAATTAATCGTAGATACAGAGTGGTTCGCGTCTTCGTAAAAGTCTAAAATTAGTCATAGGTACAGGCTGGTTCATGTCCTCGTAAAAGTCTTAAAATTAGTCATAGATACAGAGTTGTTCATGTCTTTGTAAAAGCCTAAAATTAGTCGTAGGTACAGATTGGTTCGCGTCTTAATGAAAGTCTAAAATTAGTCGTAGATACAGGCTGGTTCGCGTCTTCGTAAAAGTCTTAAAATTAGTCGTAGATACAGAGTGGTTCGCGTCTTTGTAAAAGCCTTAAATTAGTTGTAGATACAGGCTGGTTCGCGTCTTCGTAAAAGGCTTAAAATTAGTCGTAGATACAGAGTGGTTCGCGTCTTTGTAAAAGCCTTAAATTAGTCGTAGATACAGGCTGGTTTGCGTCTTCGTAAAAGTCTTAAAATTAGTCGTAGATACAGACTCGTCCGTGTTTATCGTCTACGCTAATTGTAAAGACGTGGCGAGCCGCCACCTAACGCGGTCGCTGGTTCAACACCGAAACACCCGTTACTCGGAAGTCGTTCCGATGCCGGCGACTTGATTCTGAGACGATTTAATGGTCTTAATTTAGCCAACGAGTTGCGCGACTCGCTCTTTCACAGCCATGGTGAGTTGTGCCGTGTTTGACTGATCGGCTCATTGATTTACGACGTGGATGACAGCTTCCTTGCAAGTGCTCTCATCTTTTGACGTGGTGTTGCAAGATATGTGGCACGTTGAAAATAATTGAAAAATGGCGCTTCATGTAAAAAAAAAAGAAAGGGAGGCGGCCCTCGGAGTTTTCCGGTGAAAACTGATCGGAGTTGCTCATGTTCCGTGAGGCCAAAGCAGTCAACCTCGGGGAACTACTGCTATGAATATTTCAACATGAAACATGGTGTATATATAATATATATATATGATATATTTAAATCTATATAAATAAATAAAAGTGTTGATATATATATAAATATATAAACATACATAGAAATATTTATTTCTATACATATTTGTTCATTTATAAATATATAAATGCAAATAAATATATATAAATACAAATACATGTAATTATTTATATACATAGAAATACATATATATATATACAAATAAATATAGATTTATTCGTAAAAATATACAAATAAATATAGATTATTCATATATATATTATAAAGCTGCTTTCAGTTCTAGGCAAAAGAACACTTAAAACCACACAACCTCCGCAGTATTGATTAACGCCGGGATAGCAAAGGCATTGTGTCGGAGGGATCACGAGTTCAGTCGACGCCGACCGCAGAGTCAATAATATCAAAGGGGGGGCGACGATGGTATCTGGTGACGGAGCGTCCTCAGACCTCGGCGTGGTATATCGATAAAGCTTTCATACGATACCTCGCACGCACTGACGGGCTTTCGTGGGGGGGCCTTTCGGTGACCTCTGCTCGCCCACTTCGAACGGAGCCGAGGTATCGGTTGACAATTAGTCCCGAATTCGAGGAAGTGCACGTCGATGCGAAATGATTGCGAAACACAGCGTGGTTTACAGTAGCTCTCCGTTCCTCCCGACTACGTCGGATATAATCTAAAGGGGCCGGCGAGCGTTTACAGGCAGCCGGCGGGGGTGTTTTACTGGCCCATCCACAGCTTTAGTGATTATACACTTCTCTTCTGCAAAACATTAATTATTCACCCCCTTCACTCAGGATCGGAGCAGGGTTTGTTCATCTTCTGCAGGGTTTCTGGGAGGCATTTCCCATAACAGCTCGATAAAGACAAGGTTATATATTCTCGCGGTGATAATGGGAAATAATGGGTCGTGCTGCGGGGTAATTACAAACCTTTAGAGTTTTGATGGATACCGTTTATCACATATTCGTCATAAAAAAGGGTTCATTTTAAGTCACAGGGTCAAATCAGAGGGACGAACCGCTTTGTAGTAACTTAATAATGCGTCATAAAAGTCCCTTTGGCGTTATTAGTATTTAGGGGCTGAAACGCTTCCTCCAACTTGATTTTCATTATTTGCGTGTCTTTCATGCAAAGAACCTCGAACGAGTATAACGAGGTAAAAGGAAAGTTTTTTATGGTCTTTGTGAAAAGGAAATATGACGGCAACCTTGAAACCCTGCGTGCAATATGGCACTTAAGTGCACTAACAGCATTTAGTTTTTGACTAGATGCAAAATATTTTTCTGAAAAGGAGACCGACAAATGTTCTATTTCTTCTTTTGTGTCTCAAATGGAGCAGGTTATTTATTTATTTTCAAACCAGCGAATAATCATTAAAATAAATCAGCTGCAGCCTCACGACTCTATCGGGTGTCATTTCAACATAAAGATATCTATGAAGGAAGCATTTACTTCCAATATTGATTTCGTAGTCCGACTTTTGGTTGAGATGAGAGGTTTCTACATGAAGTGCTATAGATTTACTGCTTTTTATTTTTTAAAAGAGGCTTTTCATAAACTCCGTTTCACAGAAGTCCAAGAAAATCGTGCTAAACTAAAACGAGGTTGAATCGACTCTATCAGGTGTCATTTCGATATAAAGATATTTATCAAGGCAGCATTTACTTCCAATATTGATTTTGTAGTCCGACTTTTGGTTTCGACATGAAGTGCTATAGATTTACTGTTTTTTATTTTCCAAATAAGGCTTTTCAGAAACTCAGTTTCACGAAAATGCAAGAAGTTTGTGCTCCTGTTAAAAAAAAACTAAACTAAAACGAGGTTGAATTGACTATCGTGTGTCATTTCGACATAAAGACATCTATGAAGGCAGCATTTACTTCCAATATTGATTTTGTAGTCTGACTTTTGGTTGAAACGAGAGATTTCTACATGTAGTGCTCTCGATTTACTGTTTTTTAATTTTTTAAAAGAGGCTTTTCAGAAATTCCGTTTCATGGAAGTCAGAGAAAATTGTGCTAAACTAAAGCAAGGTTGAATCGACTCTATCGGGTGTCATTTCGACATAAAGATATCTATCAAGGCAGCATTTACTTCCTATATTGATTTCGTAGTCCGACTTTTGGTTTCTACATGAAGTGCTATAGATTTACTGGTTTAAATTTTTAAAAAAAAGTATTTTTGGAAACTCCGTTCCACGGAAGTGAAGGAGTTGATTGAGTTCTGCTCTCCACGGGCTCCGTGCAGCGCTCGGTAGGCGAGTGCGGTCGTGCACGGGCAGTCACTCAAGACCAGACACATTTATAGATATGATGCCGGAGCCGTGGCGCCGCCTTCAATCTGTTCTGAGGTATTTATTTTGGTGAAGAGCGGCTGCAACAGGCGGGGGGGGGGGGGGGGGGGGGGCAAAGAATTTGCGGAATGGGGCCACAAAAACAACATATGGTATTCAAAATAAAAGACTAAATCAATCCATTAACATCCGTACCGAGAGGCAATCAGCTTTTGATTTGCTGTATCAAAAAAAGAAAAAGGGTATTTGTTGATCTGCTTATTTCTGCAGATTGTAAACATGGCGTCTTAGTCGTCTCCGTCCTGAGAACGCTGATTACACAAGTCCGTTTCGGACCCCCGATAAATGCACCGTGATCAATATCAAATCACAAGAGTCTGACGGTGTCTGATTCACAAGTAATCACACAATGTAATGACATTAAATAATAAACTGTAAACAGATATGGAAAATTATATTCATATATATGAAAGATTCTGCTCTGAGACTCGAGAATTAAAAAGATTTAATAAAAAAGGTGTCAAATTAAAGGAGGAATGTTAAAGGAAATAGCCGTTGCCATATATATACATATAAATACAAAAAGCCTTAGCCGTATTTTCTCTTTATTTTTCTTTATATATATATATAAAGAAAAAGCCTTGGCAATTTTGGGGCCAATATATTTAAATATATATATTTGAAAAAGCCGTGGCAATTTTTTATCTTCCTTTTTCATATATATATATATATATATATATATAAATAATGAAAAAGCCGTGGCCATTTTTTCTCTTCTTTAAAAAAAAAAAATACATATAATATATATACATATATATATAAAGAAAAAGCCCTGGCTATTTTCTGGCCCATATATTTAAATATATATATTTTTTAAAGCCGTGGCAATTTTTTCTCCTCCTTTAAATTTGACACCTTTTTTTAAATTCTCGAGTGTCGGAGCAGAATCTTTTTTCATTCGTCCTTATTCCGTCTCGCTGTCTCATCCTCTCGCTGATTATTGCATCAATCTTATTGCCGTGGTCGATGGCGAGTGGGTGTTGATAATCCTTTAACGCCGACTCTGCCAGGAACCAGAGAGCTGAACGTAGGCTGAAGCTTTCTGAAGCGTATCCATTGCACTCGATGGATCGGGAACGCCGCCGCGTTGACCGATGTCGCCTCCGCCAATGGAAAGGCCTCCGCCGGCGCTAGTTCTTCACAATGGATTCTATTTAATTTGTCCTTCCTCCCGAGACACGGGGCCAGAAATTATCCCTCTAAATAGTCTTAATATCAAGTTTCCATCATGCTTATTTTTAAAGTATTGCATTTACAGGACTAGCTTTAAAAAGAAGAAGAAAGGGTATTCAATAATTCCAGCTATTTGTATTCATGGATAATGTGACGTGTGGAGTGCATAAAGAGAGTAAACAACAGCGACAGACGTCTGCGTTTGCAGTCAAATAACTCAACGGGAAACAAAACGCTTCCACCGACATAAAGAAAGAAGATAAAAGTCACAATAACCGGTGAGATAGTCGTCACTTTGTGTCTCAGCAGAGGGGTCAACGCTGAATGTACTCCGTCTGTTAACCCAATGAACACACACTTCCTCCCTGAAAACAAAGTCTCTCGCAACGCCCAAAACGCGTGAGTTGACTGGCGCGCGACGCTGAGGGGCGGGGCTTATCTCTGTTGCTTGTCTCTGTAAAAACGTCATATTTTCCGCCATCCACTACGAAAGAAATAACCACGAGCTCTGCTGTACTTGTTGAGGACGTCCCACAAACGTCTGAACAGCTAACGCCCTCGTGTTTGGGCTCATAACATTATATCATGTATATATATATTAGGGCTGTCAGCGTTAACGCGTTAATCTATGCGATTAATTTGGCCGCGTTAACGCACTAAAATATTTTAACGCAATTAACGCAACTTTGTTTACTTCCGGTGTTCGTTGAAGTTTTTACACTCAAACCGAGTGTCAAACCGCGGCAGTACGGTTTGACACTGTTTCCGTTTTTAAAACAATTATTTCTCCGCGAAAATAAGGATCATAAATCAGTTTAACTCGTGGATGAATCAGTCGGGTTTCCTCCTGCTCCTCCTTCCTCCGTCTCCCCCTCTGAGACACAGAGGAACGGAGGGGCGACGTGTCGGGGGACGCGGCGCGGAAAGAACTCGTCACACGAAACCTTCAACGTGATTGGTCAATCCGTTTGTCTGTCAACATTTTGGGAAAAAAACAACCAATGAACACTCAGTAAATCACAAAGGACCTCCCACCTCACGGGTGAGGCTCTATAGCAGCCTGTCAGTCAGAGAGCAGAGAACACGGCACCAGGACAACTGAGCCTCATTGAATAGAGAGCTGAGATTGTTCTGGAATGTTTGATGTAGAACACGTGGGGGTGTGTCATATGCAAACGCCTTTAAAAGGTGAATTTTTTGTTTGTTTGTAAAATGTATAAAATGCCCCCAGCCTCCAGAGGGTTAACGTGACATATGTGAATGTCAGTCAGTCACCAAGGCCACTGGTTCTGCTGCTGTTCAGTGTTAAAGATGACAGGACCAATGGGGTCTCAATATATATATATTTTTTACTAATCTGATGTTTCACTGAAGAAACAATTTATCATCCACAATATTAAATACCTCGCTGGCACTTTATAGGTAGGAGCCTCTTTGAAAACACAGCTCTGTGTGAAGTTTGGTCTTTAAAAAGAATGAACTTTTAACTTTTAATCGCGATTAATGAATTTCAAAATGTGCGATTAATTAGTTAATTTTTTTAAATCGATTGACAGCCCTAATATATATATATAGATATATATATATATAGAGGGCATATAGCTATATAGCTCAGCGAGACTTTTCTCTAGCTAACGTTGGTGTTTTGTGTAAAACGTATTGATTATTATGAAAACTAGTTTTAAATAATATGATGCTGTCGGATTCAAACGCCAGCGTGAAGTTTGCTAAGTTAATTATTTGTGTTCATATCCGGACGACATCGTTCTGACTTTCAGGACGAGAAAAACAATAAAATATCACATAATGGATAAAATATTGAATCATTTACTGACTTTTTATCATCTTGGTAAAAAACAACAACAACAAATTTCCCCCACGATCCTCCACCTTCTCTATGTTCCTTCATCTCTTCCACCTTCCTTCATCTCCTCTACATTCCTCCACCTCCTCTACGTTCCTTCACCTCCTCTACCTTCCTTCATCTCCTCCACCTCCTCTACCTTCCTTCATCTCCTACGTTCCTTCATCTCCTCCACCTCCTCTACCTTCCTTCATCTCCTCCACCTCCTCTACGTTCCTCCACCTCCTCTACGTTCCTTCATCTACTCCACCTTCCTTCATCTCCTCCACCTCCTCTACCTTCCTTCATCTCCTACGTTCCTTCATCTCCTCCACCTCCTCTACCTTCCTTCATCTCCTACGTTCCTCCACCTCCTCTACGTTCCTTCACCTCCTCCACCTCCTCTACGTTCCTCCACCTCCTCTACATTCCTTCATCTACTCCACCTTCCTTCATCTCCTCCACCTCCTCTACGTTCCTTCACCTCCTCCACCTCCTCTACGTTCCTTCACCTCCTCCACCTCCTCTACATTCCTTCATCTACTCCACCTTCCTTCATCTCCTCCACCTCCTCTATGTTCCTTCACCTCCTCTATGTTCCTTCACCTCCTCTACATTCCTTCATCTACTCCACCTTCCTTCATCTCCTCCACCTCCTCTACGTTCCTTCATCTACTCCACCTTCCTTCATCTCCTCCACCTCCTCTATGTTCCTTCACCTCCTCTACGTTCCTTCATCTCCTCTACATTCCTCCACCTCCTCCACATTCCTTCTTCTCCTCCACGTTCCTTCATTATATCCTCCACTTCCTCCACATTCCTTCATCTCCTCCACCTCCTCCACTTTCCTTCATTTCCTTCATCTCCTCCATCTCCTCCTCGTTCCTTCCGGTCACTCCTCTCCCTCCGAAGAGGAGTCGATGTTTAAACATGAGGCAAAGTGGCGGCTCCATCACGCGGCGGCGCTCTGCCTCATTTCCCCTCTGATGAATTCATCAGGCCTTGAATATGTACGGCGGGAGGTGTTCCTTGAGTGCCTACTTCACATTCATTAGACGAGCGAATCTGCAGCTGCATGCTCTCCACACACACACGCACACACACACACACACACACACACACACACACACACACACACACACACACACACACACACACACACACACTTCTGCGGTGGTGCTCAATGCCAGCTCGGCTCCGGCGTGTTGCAGGTGCTTCAGATAGGAAATAATTAGCTGAGAAGTATCTCGTCGCTGAGCTTCCTTTACTACAGTGGTCGCCAACCCGTCGATCGCGATCGACCGGTCGATCTCGGAGATGTTCCCTGTCGATCTCCAAAATTAAATGAAAATAAATTCAGAAACACATTGTTCCTTGTTTTGGAACATTTTCTGAAGTGTCTTCTGAAATGTTTTCTTCCTGACTGGAAGATCGACGTCAGAAAACATCTCCGCCTGATTCATGAACGCCTGAAAACGGGTTCGCTTACACAGTCGTGTTGTCAGCTGTGCGCCCCGAAAGAGGGGAACGTACCACTACAGGTGAGGCGCAGGGGAAATGCAGAAACACCTTTATTGATAACTTCACATATTACACAAGCTCAAAGTACACCGACATAAAACTAAGTCATCAAGAAATAAATGTTGAAATGCATGTACCGTAGTGTAAATGTTTACGTTACGGCATTAACAGGTTACGCCTGCGCGTGCGCGACAGCCGAGATTCTTGGCGACTTGCCAGGTTTTACCTCCGTGAGTTCCGCTTTTCTGCTGTTGTCCTTCAAAACAAAAGCTCAACATTTAACTTTTTTTTCTTGTCTGATAGAGCAATCTGGTTTACTTGAAAGTGATTGCAATTGCATTTATTCTATTATTTGAAAAGGGACAGATGCAGGAGTCACAAATGGTGGTTCTCATATTTATTATTATGATAATTATTTAAATCTGAGGACGTCTGTTGAGTTTATGTGAACGTATTCACCAACGGGCTGACTTCAGAACCAATCCCAGATGAGAAAACTTTCATGAATACCAAATTTGCCCCGAAAAACTCGTCAGTGGAGTTGAGAAAATCACCAAATCAAAGACCAGGAGCTGGATTACTGACAGACAGTTCACAGACTGCCTCAGACTGGCTGTCTGTGATTATGAACTAACTACAAGCTCACAGACAGAGTTCAGTCACAGCCATCACACTGACTGGAGTCACATGGCTTGATGGCATTGTGATCACAGAGCTGAACTTACATGAGTTGCATTGACTGATCATGTTGTCAGTGTTGTGCTGTAATTGGATTGGATTCAATTTATTGTCATTGCTAGAGTCCAGGTACAGAGGCAACAACATGTAAATAAATACAACATTTATATTGGTAGTTCATCCAGCTGCTCATTGCAAATGTGTTTATTCTTGTTCATATTGTGTGCGGTGAACAAATATCTTACTTGTTATATTACACTTAAATTCTGTGTTCCTGGTCACATCAATTTGAACGCTGGACCAAAATGACAATTAGGCCAAATAAAAAGTCATAAGTCCAGTCTGGACAGTCGTTTTCTCTCAACGCCTCAATAGGTAGATCTTGCCGGTCATGAAGGCGGAGGTCAGGGATCTTGGGCTCAAAAAGGTTGGTGACCACTGCTTTAAAACATGAAATATAAAGATATGTGTGTGTGTGTGTGTGTGTGTGTGTGTGTGTGTGTGTGTGAGATGAAAGATGGAGGTCTCTGTACCTCATTCCTCCCACTGACCAGTAATGGAGATTATCATAATATGCTCGATTAGAGTATTCCCTCACAGGTCCCGGCTCCTTCGTGGGCTGCATGTGAATTTATACACATATCTAGATGTCAGAGCACTGGAACAAGTCTTTGTTAAATGTGAATTAGTCCGTCAAAAGAAATGTTTTGAGTTAAATCGACATATAAGAAAAAGGATTCAGCGATTTTGAGAATGTCCTTGTTTCCTCTTGGAGAAAATTAAATCATCTTCTTGGAGCTTTAGTTAGTTGATTAGTTATTGTGATTGTTTACAAAAGATTAATCCATGAAAATAATCAACAAGGTTTGCGGGAGGCCATCGTGAAGCTTCGAGTTCCCACTTGAGGCCGTCGCCATCTTGGTTTCTTGCAACCGGAAGTGACCACATCTGGACCGATGAGTCACGTAGAGATGACGTAACGTCTCCTTGGTCGCGACCTGTCAATCATATTGTAGCCCCGCCCCCAAAGATATAAGATGGCGGAAGTTAGGCATTTTAAAATTGAGGTCGGTGAGGATGGACCTGTTTTTTCGGATCCAGTTGTCGAGTCGAGTTCCGACTTTTGGCCGTCGCCATCTTGGTTTCTTGCAACCAGTGAACGGAAGTGACCACATCTGGACATGAGGAGTCACGTAGAGATGACGTAACGTCTCCTTGGTCGCGACCTGTCAATCATCTTGTCGCCCCGCCCCCAAGGATATAAGATGGGGGATTTTAAAATTGAGGTCTGTGAGGATGGACCTAATTTTTTTGGGATCCAGCCTCAAGAGTCCACTTGGGAAACCGCTTGATTGGAACCATCAACACGAAGACACACCAAAACATCGAGACCTCATTTCCCAAAATATTCAGAAAAAAACGACAAGAAACCAAAAGGTATTTCTGCGGAGTATGGCTCAACGTTATTTCCTCGTTTCTAGATATATTTTTAAAGTGTCACATAAAAATAAACTCCAGTACCGATGCTAAAATAAGCTAAGTCTGAGTTAAGTCCCTCACTGGTCTCACAAGTATATTGAACTTGTAATCCCGTAGACTTCTCGTTCCTTAAATAAAATACACTATCCACACAGATGTTGGCGTGAGCCGGAATATTCCGGACCGAAGCGCTAACTCACGGTGGTGCCTCCTGACGTGGGGCATCTCTCTGGCAGTAAATACAAAACCACTCTGGCTCTGAAGTGGTCCACGCGGCCCCATTAAAAGGGCGTTTAAAGAATGCAGAAGCAGCAGAAATTATGCACAGAACTTAACGCGGAGTTCAATAACGTTTTCACGAGGAAGCACTCAGCCCCGCTTCCTCCGCTTCTTCTGTTACGGACGCAGTTAGCTGGAGGGAAGCTGGCGGTTTGCAGGAGTCGAGGCAAACGTAGAGCGAAGCAGCAGCAGCGCTGCCTTTATAAAATATGGAGTACAACAAATAAATAATGAGAATAATAATTAGAAAAAACAAAAAGAAATTGTGGTTTTTAAAAATAAAATATGTAGTGAAAAATAAGAACAATATTATACTTAGTAAAAACAGGAAGGAATCGTTGTTTTTTTAATAAAATATGGAGTAAAAAATAAATAAAATACTAATAGTTAGAAAAAACAGGAAGAAATCTAAAATTGTTCATAGAATCCGGAGTAAAAAAATTAATTACTATTATTATTTTTAGAAAAAATAGGAAGAAATGTTTGTATTTTTAGTAAAAGAAACAACAATAATTAATAATAATAATGAGTAAAAACAGGAAGAAATCTTTGTTTCATAATTAAATTCAGACTAAATATAATAAATAATAATAATTAGAATTAACGGGAAGAAATCGTTGATTTAAAAAAATTGGGGGTAAAAAATAAATAAAATTAGTTAGAAAAAACAGGAAGAAATCTTAGTATTTTCATATAATACAAAAAATTAATAATAATAATTAGAAAAAACAAGAAATCCTTGTATTTTAATATAATACGGAGTAAGATAAATAAATAATAAAAAACAGGAAGAAATGATAGTATTTTCAGTAGATTTTGCACCCCGCCCCACGGTTGCCCTCATCTGGGCATGAGGGTAAAGGTCACCGCGGTGCAGCATCAACTGCGTCCCGCTGGCCCCCGATTGGCTGACGGTGTCTCAGGGAAGCCTCCTGACAGGAAGTGGCTGCGGCTCGACGAGGCCCACGAGATTCAGCCGTGACGCGCCTCCCCTCCTTTCTTTTCTTGTCTTGTTTCTCTAAACACGAGAGCATCCATCTGACCTCCGGGAGCATCTCGCCGTTTCATCTCGGTGCGGTCGGCACGGCGATCACGCCTGACACGCCGCGCCGCCATCAAGGAGTAATGCGGCTGACGGTCCGGAGATCCAGCTCCACATAAACGGCCATAAAACAAGAAAACACGCGGCACCGGTTTGGTGTCGCCACGTCGCCGAGACAACGCTCACCGGAGGAAGGGAGGCGGCTCAGCAGGCAGGATTCCTCTTTACATTATTCCTCTTTATGTTATTCCTCTTGACAGGATTCCTCTTTATGTTATTCCTCTTGACAGGATTCCTCTTGACAGGATTTCTCTTTACAGGATTCCTCTTTACGTTATTCCTCTTTATGTTATTCCTCTTGACAGGATTCCTCTTGACAGGATTCCTCTTGACAGGATTCCTCTTTACAGGATTCCTCTTTACGTTATTCCTCTTTATGTTATTCCTCTTGACAGGATTCCTCTTTACATTATTCCTCTTTACAGGATTCCTCTTTACATTATTCCTCTTTACAGGATTCCTCTTTACATTATTCCTCTTTACATTGGTCCCATTTACACTATTCCTCTTTACATGATTCTTCTTTAAATGCATCCTATTTACATTATTCCTATTTACACTATTTACACAATTCCTCTTTACAGTATTCCTCTTCACGCTACTCCTCTTTATGTTATTCCCTTTTACAGTATTCCTCAAGAATGACCTCATCATGTACCATCTGTCCGTTAGGTTCAGGGTTAGCTTGTAAACCAGCTTCCTGTGTGGAGAGCAAAAGGGGCGGAGCCTTGTCATTCTTTCAGGTTTAGCTTGTAAACCAGCTTCCTGTGTGGAGAGCAAAAGGGGCGGAGCCTTGTCATTCTTTCAGGGTTAGCTTGTAAACCAACTTCCTGTGTGGAGAGCAAAAGGGGCGGAGTCTTGTCATTCTTTCAGGGTTAGCTTGTAAACCAGCTTCCTGTGTGGAGAGCAAAAGGGGCGGAGCCTGCTCATTATTTCAGTGTTAGCTTGTAAACCAGCTACCTGTGTGGAGAGCAAAAGGGGTGGAGCCTTGTCATTGTTTCAGGACGGGAAGTCTCCGAGCCCGGCTATCCGTGGGCTAAACATATGACTTCCTGTGTAGTTTTCTTGAGGTAGAAGGACTACAAACGCCGGGTACATTTTGGGCAGTTAGAGCAACTTGCAGAAGCAAAACATGCAGAATATTCCAGAACATCTGGGAATGAAACTCTTCCGCTGCTGTGGTCCGACTCATGATTCATTCACTGGTAAAGCAACTATGAAGGTTTATGGATCCGCCCCTCAACGACCCCCCCCCCCCCCCCCAAAGCACAGGGACACAATAACAGAAACACCTCGTGTGAGGGAGTCCAGGTGTCTGGACCCGGATGTGGACTCGGCTCAGAGGACCTGGAGCTCTGCTGCCCGTTGATATCGGGCTCGATGCATCTTTTCCTATTTCACGGCGAACACGGTTTAAATCCGTGAAATAAAACATGAAGCTGAAACATCCTGAGAGAGGAGCTGGAACTAGATGGTTTATTCACACACACACACACACACACACACACACACACACACACACACACACACACACACACACACACACACACAACAAAATATAAACCACTCAAGCGGTCCAATTCCGAACTAGGACTGGACAGTTTCAGTTGGGGGGGGGGGGCTAACAGCAGTTGTCTGTGCAGTACAGCTGTGGCCAGTCAGCAGTTTGTGTCCTCCACAACACACTCACAAGCAAGCCACCCCCCCCCCCCCCCACAAAAAAAGAAGCTGAGGTGTGCCGGCTGCGCTCTGCGTGTGCGCGTGAGGAGATGAACCTGTTTGCATTAACCTTCATCGCGCGTGCACGGGGGTCGAAAGGGGGAGTGGGGGGGGTCCATTCCCGAGAGGAAAGAGAGTCACGCGCGCAACTTGTTATACGTCCGCCGCGTTCGCTGACACGAGCGCGCTCCTCCAAAAAAGAAGTGCGCTTGAAAACAGCAGCGGCAGCGAACAGCAGCGGCAGCGAACAACAGCGGCAGCGAACAGCAGCGGCAGCGAACAGCAGCCGGCGCCGAGGCTCTCCTCTCCTCGCGGCGGGGCGCGCACGAGGAGCTTCTTCTTCTTCTTTTTAACAGGTGGAGCGCGCGCGGAGGAGCAGATACTCACAGTGAGTGGCGGCGGACGCTCCGCTCAGCACGCGCAGGGAGTAGAGGGTGACCAGCTGCAGCAGAACAACCATCTTCCCAGAGGTGGTGGTAGTATCCGTGAGAGAGAGAGAGAGAAGGAGAAGGAGAAGGAGAAACAAGAGGAGCGGGTCCTCCTCGCTCCTCCAGCACGGAGGGATAGAAGGAGTCTGGCGGAGAGAGAGACGCGCAGACCGCTCAGACGACGACACTCCCTCACTGTGAGGCGCAACCTGCCTCTCTCTCCCTCCCTCCCTCCCTCTCTCTCTCTCTCTCTCTCTCTCTCTCTCTCTCTCTCTCTCTCTCTCTCTCTCTCTCTCTATTGGCAGGAGGAGCGCGGCGGTGGCGGTGCGCGCGCTCTGTGAGGAGAATGCGCCACAGGGGACGCGGTGTGTGCGGCAGCAGCTCCCATAATACCTCTTTTACCCTACGTGTGTGTGCGTGTGAGTGTGTGTCTATGAGTGAGTGTGTGTGTCTTTGTGAGTGTGTGTGTATGTGAGAGTGTGTGTCTGTGTGAGTGTGTGTATGTGAGAGTGTGTGTGAGTGTGTGTGTATGTGAGAGTGTCTGTGTGAGTGTGTGTGTATGTGAGAGTGTGAGTGTGTGTGTCTGTGTGAGTGAGTGTGTGTCTGTGTGAGTGTGTGTATGTGTGAGTGTGTGTGTATGTGAGAGTGTGTCTGTGTGAGTGTGTGTGTATGTGAGAGTGTGAGTGTGTGTGTCTGTGTGAGTGAGTGTGTGTCTGTGTGAGTGTGTGTATGTGAGAGTGTGTGTGAGTGTGTGTGTATGTCTGTGTGAGTGTGTGTGTATGTGAGAGTGTGAGTGTGTGTGTCTGTGTGAGTGAGTGTGTGTCTGTGTGAGTGTGTGTCTATGAGTGAGTGTGTGTGTCTTTGTGAGTGTGTGTGTATGTGAGTGTGTGTGAGTGTGTGTAGGTGAGAGTGTGTGTGAGTGTGTGTATGTGAGAGTGTGTCTGTGTGAGTGTGTGTGTATGTGAGAGTGTGAGTGTGTGTGTGTTATGATTTTATTTATCAGGATACCACTGGTGGTTGTTTTTGTGTGAGGGAGCCGATCATCAAACAACAACAACAACAACACGATCGTATATTTGTTGTGCCGAGAGCAGAAATCTTTTATTTATTTATTTTTTGCCTCAACTTCACATTATTCTATTGTCTGGAGTGTAACGGCTGCAATATAAACACGACCACCGGGGGAGTGGTAGAGTTTAAGGGGAGGGGGGGGTCACCATGGGACCCCATTAGTTAGGCAGCCCATCAAATCACACGTGACTTGTCACCAGCGATGCTGTTGTTTTCACCTTGTGTGTGTGTGTGTGAAGCAGGATCTCACACACACACACACACACACACACACACACACACACACACACACACAGACACACACACAGACGCCTGATCTCAGGTCTGTTCTTCAGGACCTCAAATCAATTCTTCACGAGAGAAAAGAGATTCTCACCTGATGACAAGTTTGGTGTGCAGCCCTCCTTTCCTTCCTCCCTCCATCCCTCTCTCCATCCTTTCCCTCCCTCCCTCCATCCCATCTCTCCATCCTTTTTTCCCTCCCTCCCTCCATCCCTTTCTTCCTCCATCCACCCCTCACTCCCATCCCTCCTTCCTCACTCCATCCATCCCTTCCTTCCTCCCATCCGTCCTTCCCCCCTTCTTTCTTTCCCTCCTCTCTTCCTCCCTCCCTCCCTTCGGTAAACTCCTGTATGATGAAGTACCATGAGGAGGTTTTGGGTCCCACGGTGGAGCCGAGCATCCATTGGTTAGCACGCTTTTTCAACCTGTTGCGCAATTTGGCTCCAGGAAACCTCAAAGGTCGTGATAAACACACGTGACCTTTGACCTTTGCTCTTGACCCGCCCCGAGCATTGTAGCGACTTGCTCAAGGACACGCCAACATCCGGGGGATCCAACCTCCATCTCAGGCCAACAGGAAGTGCTCCTCTATCTCAGACCAACAGGAAGTGCTCCTCCATCTCAGGCCAACAGGAGTTGCTCCTCTATCTCAGACCAACAGGAAGTGCTCCTCTATCTCAGACCAACAGGAAGTGCTCCTCCATCTCAGGCCAACAGGAAGTGCTCCTCCATCTCCCGCCAACAGGAAGTGCTCCTCTATCTCAGACCAACAGGAAGTGCTCCTCCATCTCAGGCCAACAGGAAGTGCTCCTCCATCTCCGGCCAACAGGAAGTGCTCCTCTATCTCAGACCAACAGGAAGTGCTCCTCCATCTCCGGCCAACAGGAAGTACTCCTCTATCTCAGACCAACAGGAAGTGCTCCTCTATCTCAGACCAACAGGAAGTGCTCCTCCATCTCAGACCAACAGGAAGTGCTCCTCCATCTCAGACCAACAGGAAGTGCTCCTCCATCTCAGACCAACAGGAAGTGCTCCTCCATCTCAGACCAACAGGAAGTGCTCCTCTATCTCAGACCAACAGGAAGTGCTCATCTATCTCAGACCAACAGGAAGTGCTCATCTATCTCAGACCAACAGGAAGTGCTCCTCCATCTCAGACCAACAGGAAGTGCTCCTCCATCTCAGACCAACAGGAAGTGCTCCTCCATCTCAGACCAACAGGAAGTGCTCCTCTATCTCAGACCAACAGGAAGTGCTCCTCCATCTCAGACCAACAGGAAGTGCTCCTCTATCTCAGACCAACAGGAAGTGCTCCTCCATCTCAGACCAACAGGAAGTGCTCCTCCATCTCAGACCAACAGGAAGTGCTCCTCTATCTCAGACCAACAGGAAGTGCTCCTCCATCTCAGACCAACAGGAAGTGCTCCTCCATCTCCGGCCAACAGGAAGTGCTCCTCTCGAGTCCGTTCAGCGCTAAATAATACAAAAAGCTTTAGTTGTGTCTGTTGTGGACGTCCACTGGAGCACTCTTCATCTTCATCATCTTCATCTTCTTCATCATCTTCTTTTACCCCGCGAGGAACTTCTCTCCATCTTCTCCTTTTGGCAACTTTTGTTTAAATTATGGATTTGATCATCTTTATTGTTTTTTTGTTCCGGTCGGTGACGTTTTCTCTTATTTTGAAAATAACAAATACACAGTTTTGTTGTTGTTGGATTTAGGGCCTTCAAGTACGTCGTTAAACAACAACAACATCACCACACGCACTTTACTTCACTCTATAACGACTAATACAAGAGGTAAAATCACCATAAAGATTGGTTAAAGCTCGTATCTGTGATCTGATGAAATACGGTAGACTCCTTTAAGAACAACAACAACAACAACAACGTTCAGCTCCACATCTGATGCCGTGTGTCTTACGGTCGTGTTCGCCTCAGATCCACAACGACTAAACGTTCGGAGCAGACGAGACGTGCAGCGCGTTACCGTGGCGCTGATATCCCCCCCCCCCCCCCCATACAGAGTAAATGTCCTCGCTCAGATTCCATTAATGAAGCAAATGGAAGAGAAGGAAACATCCTCAGGTCCGCGGGCGACTCGTTTCCTCCAACAAACGGTTTTCCAATTTCCTATCATTTCCCAGAGAGAAGCTGATATGGAGACGTGGAGCTGCAGAGGGCGTGGCGGCAAGAAGACGGACGTGTTGACGAGTTTACACTCTTTGGAAAACCCCGTCAACAAAAACAATGTGTTTTAAGTGACGTGTGGGGGAAGGTCCTGTGCTTTTGGTATTTATATCATTTAATAACTTAACATCAAACTAGTTTAAACTGAACGAGAGACGGAGACATGAACTCATGTGTTCAATGTTTACTGAGGGAATACATCAAGAGAGAAGTAGAGTCACTATATAGACTTCTATACAACCAGAGGAGCCCCCTGGTGGTCAGGAGAGAGAATGCAGCTTTAACACATGAAGCATAGACTTCTATACAACCAGAGGAGTTGCCCCCTGGTGGTCAGGAGAGATAATGCACCTTTAAAACATGAAGCGTAGACTTCTATACAACCAGAGGAGCCCCCTGGTGGTCAGGAGAGATAATGTACCTTTAAAACATGAAGCGTAGACTTCTATACAACCAGAGGAGCCCCCTGGTGGTCAGGAGAGATAATGTACCTTTAAAACATGAAGCATAGGCTTCTATATAACCAGAGGAGTCGCCCCCTGGTGGTCAGGAGAGATAATGCACCTTTAAAACATGAAGCGTATACTTCTATACAACCAGAGGAGCCCCCTGGTGGTCAGGAGAGAGAATGCAGCTTTAAAACATGAAGCATAGGCTTCTATAGAACCAGAGGAGTCGCCCCCTGGTGGCCAGTAGCAATGATTACCTTCTAAGTCTTTTCGTTCCTGTCTTTCTTTTCACAACCAGAGTTCGCAGCTTTAAATAGAGACTGTTGAAATGTTTCCACGGCTCACAGAAGGTAATTGCTTCCCCTTGAACGTATTTTTATTTTATTTTTGCATTATCTTCGTCCCTCCATCGGGCGACGTCGGGGCAATAGTGCTTTCCGCTAACAAGTAAGGACACTCACGAATGTTCCTCTGTATTTATGAACATCCAGATGCTCTCTGCCTCCCCGCAATGCGAGAATCATTTATTTATTGTCTTAGATGTTATATTTATGTCCGTCTGTTTGTGCTGCCGACTCGGCGGGATGACCCTTGTTCTCGTCCTGTAGCAATCACGCATTCCAACGGACTGCGAGTCACGAAGTCATTAAAGTTCGGAGGGGAACCGGACGTCGGACGACACTCCGGGAGCTTCGTAGTGAATGCTTTAAAAGCGACACCGTTATACTTTGAAAAGAAGCAATCATATATTATTTATATATATATATAACTCCAAAAGCAAAGAAACCAACAGATTCTCCCTCGAGTGGCCCTACCTACCTTTTACAATCACCCCAGAAGGAATAATCCCGATGTAACCTTCACTTCACCCTCTTGATGAACGAGACGTCTTGAGTTTCTCGTCCCGTCGTGCACGTTTATTACAAAGTAAAAGTCCCTTTAATGAAGCCTACCCTGATTAATTCACATCGGATAACGACGAGGATGAATTCACGTTGGAGTTCGTGGAAGGCCTCACACCCGTTGAGGCCTTTGGCCCCGAGTTTCGGTACCTTTTGACGAGCATCAACAGGGTGACGATTGGTGGGTTTTCTGTTCCGGTCTGGCAACGACCGCCGTCTCGTAGACGATACGACATTTCTGACATCATTGGGTTGCTTTGCGGACTCGATGTCATGGGACGTCGTAGCGAGAGCGAGAGACACAATGAGGGCGGGGCCAGCAATCACACAGGAGGAACCAATCAGGACCAGGGCGGCCAACCGCAGGGAGACAGGGGACACAAGGACTTCAAAATAAGACACACAACGAGACAGAAACTCCGGGTCATGACGCTCGAGGGCTATTTGCCGGTCACGTCGGCGTTCTTATGATGGTCGACCGTTAGCTAGTTATTGTTATCGTGTTTTAATTGAGATCATTTCTTCCTCTGGACACTCGTTTCATTCTTTCAAAAAAGCTTCCGCTGGTGCCGACGACCGCTTCACGGTGGCGTTTCCTCGTCGCCGCGACGGTGTCACGGCATCGTCCGCCCTTGAATTGGGAGGGTTAGCTGGACACCGATTTGGAGGACAGCCCCCCCCCCCCCCCCCTTCAAGGACGACCCGTCACCCTCCTAAATATGAGGAGTTCTTCGCATCCCTAAAAAAAAAAAACGCGCCGCTCATCCATCACGGGCGAGAGTGAAATTCTCAGCAGTGTCTCTGCACTTTCCCCCCCAAATTAAATTCCCTCCACAGTGGCTGCATCAGAGGACGATGCACTCTGTAGTTGTGTGTGTGTGTGTGTGTGTGTGTGTGTGTGTGTGTGTGTGTGCCGGATAGAAGGTTCCTGACAAAGCTGCAATCAGATGGGTGTCACAGATTCCGGTGATATGTGAGCACCTAGAAGAAGCCGTGCGCGCCGCGCTGCCGTCGGCGGCCTCGGCGCCGCCGCTCCACGGCTGCCGGGCGGACAAAGAGCCGAGCTCCCAGGAAGGGAATTAGTCTCAGCTTGAATGGCCTTAATGTCTCCTCCGTGTTTTATCCGGGGCTTTCTGCAAAGAGAGTTCCTCATATTCAAATCGGCCTGCGGCGGCAGGCGTCGAGACAAATGTTCCCGCGTGTTCCTCCTCCTCCGCGTTGAGCTCCGGAGAGCCGTGAACAGGATCAGGAGGAGCGTGTCGCCCGCGAGGAACTCGACCCGCCGGACAATGCAGCGCGGGAACGGGCCGGCCGGCATTGTCCGGCCACTTCATTTTAATTGCGCGGATTATGGAGCTCGTTTCCAAAGCTAATGTTTCTTGTTTCATTGGCTTTTCACATTGCCTCTGTGCTTTATCGCCCTCTCTCTCTCGTTCTCTTTCGTAGCTTTTCATTCCACTGAAAAGCCAATTAAGTCCCTCCATGCTTTCGTTTGAATCGCATTGCTTTTCCTTTTTTTTTTTGCGGTCACCCCCCGAGAAAAAAAAGAAAATGCCCCACATGTGAAATGTGGAAGAGGTCTTTACTGCCAACTAGAAGTCAGCCGAACAATCCCCCACCCCCCCCACACACACACGAAAACCGTTATGGAATTAAAGGTCTCTCGAGCCGCGGATCGCATCGTTCGGCCATCGACAGAATCGCCCCCCCGTCCTCTGCCGTGACCTCGAGACGACACCGACGACGGCCTCTCGGAGAGTTTAAAAAAAGACTCGCTGCTCAACTTTAGAGGAAAAAACCTCGACTAATCAAAAGAAGAAAATCCCACACAGACAAAAAGTTGCAATACGAGATGTAAGAGATATAAAACCAAAGGAAGCGTTGAGAGGACTTCGCGGGCCCCTCTCCGGGGTGCAACATGAACCCACCTTGCACACGTTAAACCACAGCGGTTATGTTTTTTTATTTGAATGAATTGAATCCGATTTCTTTGTCAATGAAGTCTACACACACACATACACATACACACACACGCTGGATTGGATTTTCTGTTGTGAAAGAATAGAATAGAACGTCTTAATTGGTAATAAAAAATGCAATTTAATTTGTTTCATTGCCTCATTGTTGGCATATCCAATCATAAAATAAAAAAAACAAGAAGCAAATGTCAGAGAAGAGGACAAAATAAAATAATGTTTTCCCGTGGCCGTATTATTGTTGTGTTTGTTCTTTCTGATCAATCGCGTCGCGTCTCCTCAGAGCCTCGCGGACCCCTCAGGGAAGTCCTGGTCGGCATCCAACGCCAACAACAGCAAACAAACCAATTAATATAATAAAATCATTAAAAAAACATCTGCACAAAAAGAGGAAACATGACACGCCTGTCCTGAACACGCGTGGTGAAATAAAGACGAGTTAACGACCAGCTGATTATGTCATCTTCCATTAAACCCTCTGCGAGCTGGTTTTTAATCTACACTCGAGGTCGGATTCCTCCGCGTCACATCTCAGAACAATCTGCTGGACTGGCGTGAGAATCATATTTGACGAGGGAGCTGTGTGTGAGGGGTTTCATTGCATTTCATTTCAGATATTTAATAATCCACCAATGTGTGACCTGTGCCTTGCTCATTTCTTCTTCTTTTTTAAATTTTTACATTTAATTTATTATAAGACAAAAGAGAATACATAGACATAACACCTAAAGGACAACGAAACAGTGGACACAAATTGCGAAAAATAATAAAGAACTAAAAATAAATGAATACAAATGCATGTGTGTGAGCTTCTTCTTTTTAAAAAAATAACATTTTCTTTTCTTTTTTATTTAAAGAAACAAAATACATGGATGAAGGCAGATGTATATGTGTGAGCGTATGCATGTACGTGGCATTTAATTGGTTTCCAGGCAAGGAAAAAAGAAATAAATTAAATGAATTAAGATGAATAACTAACCAATAAGACGAGTGGTGTTGTGTAAACACAGTGAGTGATGACCAGATGTGTTGTTCTGTTGTTCATGATGAGGTGAGTCTTTCCATTGAAAGATATTCTGACATCACATTGTTCCAGTGTGTGATGTGTCTGTTATTATTTGTTCTTCTTAACCTCCACGACTTCCTCCTCCTGCTACAGGAAGACAACCAGCGTCGTCCCGTGGTCATTAAAGCAGCGCCGTCGCCGGGGGGGGGGGGGGGGGGGGGGCTGTTCTCTTCTGCACGGACACCTTGGATGAGGATGTTTTTGCATTCGAGAGGTCGCGCAGTATATCGAGTGACCGCGGTATGCAAGAGAGTCACAGCCGGGGGAGGGGGGCGTGGGTGGATTACGGAACCGGTCCCAGGGGGCCTCACGGCTCGCCGGGCCCCTAAGCCAGAGAGCTTTTGCGTTGGAGTCCTTGTTATTAACTAGCGTTTGTTATCACGTCGACAAAGGGCTCTGTCGCTGCGGTCGATAACGGAGCTCGAAGAGTCCTCCTGGAACTCTGAAAGGAGAAACATTCACTTAGTGACGCTACGTTGTGACGCTACGTTGTGACGCTATGTTGTGATGCTACGTTGTGATGCTAAGTGGGATGCTACGTTGTGATGCTACATTGTGACGCTACGTTGTGATGCTACATTGTGACGCTACGTTGTGACGCTAAGTTGTGACGCTACGTTGTGACGCTAAGTGGGATGCTACGTTGTGATGCTACATTGTGACGCTACGTTGTGATGCTACGTTGCGACGCTAAGTTGTGACGCTACGTTGTGATGCTACGTTGTGACGCTACGTTGTGATGCTAGGTTGCGACGCTAGGTTGCGACGCTAGGTTGCGATGCTAGGTTGCGATGCTACGTTGTGACGCTACATTGTGACGCTATGTTGTGACGCTACGTTGTGACGCTACGTTGTGACACTACGTTGTGACGCTACGTTGTGATGCTAGGTTGTGACACTAGGTTGTGATGCTGCGTTGTGACGCTACGTTGTGACGCTACGTTGTGATGCTAGGTTGTGACGCTAGGTTGCGATGCTAGGTTGCCACGCTAGGTTGTGATGCTAGGTTGCGACGCTAGGTTGCGACGCTACGTTGCGACACTACGTTGTGACGCTACGTTGTGACGATACATTGTGACGCTACGGTGTGACGCTAGGTTGTGATGCTATGTTGTGATGCTGCGTTGTGACGCTAGGTTGTGATGCTACGTTGTGATGCTACGTTGTGACACTAGGTTGTGACGCTAGGTTGCGATGCTAGGTTGCGATGCTAGGTTGCCACGCTAGGTTGTGATGCTAGGTTGCGACGCTACGTTGCGATGCTACATTGTGACGCTACGTTGTGACGCTAGGTTGCGATGCTAGGTTGCGATGCTATGTTGCGACATTATGTTGCGACGCTACGTTGCGACGCTATGTTGCGACGCTACGTTGCGACGCTAGGTTGCGACGCTAGGTTGCGACGCTACGTTGTGACGCTAGGTTGCAACGCTAGGTTGCGATGCTAGGTTGCGATGCTACGTTGTGACGCTACGTTGTGACGCTACGTTGTGACGCTACGTTGTGGCGCTACGTTGTGATGCTACGTTGTGACGCTACGTTGTGACGCTAGGTTGCGATGCTAGGTTGCGATGCTACGTTGTGACGCTACGTTGTGACGCTAGGTTGCGACGCTAGGTTGCGATGCTACGTTGCGATGCTACATTGTGATGCTACATTGTGACGCTACGTTGTGACGCTAGGTTGTGATGCTAGGTTGTGATGCTACGTTGTGATGCTACGTTGTGATGCTAGGTTGCGACGCTGCGCATTTCCTGTCTTGTGTAGCAGATGTCTCTTGTTGTGTCTCTTGTTGTGTTTCTTGTTGTGTTTCTTGTTGTGTCTCTTGTTGTGTTTCTTGTTGTCTCTTGTTGTGTTTCTTGTTGTCTCTCTTGTTGTTTCACACCTACATCAGCATTTTTCACTTTGACGTACTTCCTGCTGCATTCTGCGTATATATATAAAAGAGAGAGAGAGAGAGAGACCTGTTGCTCGCTCTCTTCTTCTCTTCCTCCGTTGTTCTTTAGGATCCTCTGTGCTTAACAGATAATATCTGGGCTCTTAGATTATTTCATTTCTTATCGCCCTTTGGGGTTTTGTGGACTATCTTGCGAACTCCACTGAGTTTCTTTATATTTGATAACCGAACTTTTCCCTAATAAAAAGTATCACCCCTTCTGGGGACCGATACTAAAGATACAAACGAATGTTTGGCCTTATTTAAAAGATGCTCTCCCCTCTCCGCTGCCTGATTGGTCCACATCTAGTCCGACTTAAAAAGGGTGAGTACCTCGAGATTTAACAAACAAACAAAATAATTAAAATTGTTTGCAAACGAGAGGGGTAGAAATAGTTTGAGACCAGAGAGGAGAGTTATGGAGATTACTGAATAAGAGTCACGCCGTATAAAGATTTATAAAGGGACGCATGGGGGTAATAAACGTTAACTCAGACCTCACTTAGAAAATACAGGAATGTACTTATGATGGAAAGAACCGATCCGGTCCAATAAGAGAGGTAATCAACCGGTATAAATAAAGAGACAATAACACGACTATGTTTGTGCCCGGTTGCTTATCCGACTCGAAGCTTTATAGAACATGAACTTGTAAAAGAAGAATCACAAAACCCGTCTGAATGATTTCGTGGTAAAGCTTTATAAAATATAGAGTGATGCAAACAATATTAGAAGGACAGTTTGATTTTAATCCTAAATAACAGGATTCAACTTCATTCTACAGAGCGGAGCCAGCAGGAGAGAACGCGTGACACGAAGAATGAAAGTGTATAAAACGAGCAAACTCAAAGGAATATTGAGTAATCCTCCGCCAGACACCAGACACGCTACGTCGTCACGCCACGTCGTTAAGCCACGTCATCACGCCACGCTACGTCGTCACTCTACGTCGTCACGCCACGTCGTCACGCCGGTACGCCACGCCGGTACGCCACGCCGTTAATCTACACTGTTACTTTATCAAAAAACAGTTTTTCTAACCTCATCGAAGTAGTGGTATTAAAACCTAAACCATCATTCACAGCGTACATCGTGTTTCCTTTGTGTGGAACCGAGATATGAAAACCAAGCTTTACAGCAACGCACCATGACAATCTGTTTAATGCGAGGAACGTCCAATAAATTCCAACACAATATTGTGCGTTCGTCCAGCAGCTAATGAACTGGATTCACAGGAAGCGTGGCCCTCGTGGCGCCGAGCGTTTCATCTCCGGTCCACTTGTCTGTCCTCCTTCATGTCCTCCACCGGCCTCAGGAGCAGTTCTTCACGAGGCTTTCCTCCGGCTCCTTGAACTGCAGGTTTCTCGCCCGTCTGCTTTGGTCCTTCTGCATCGTCGGTATTCCAGAGGAAACCTGCAGGACCGACCACCGCACCGCCGTGACGAAGGAGCGTTTGGCAAATCTGGCTGAAGTGAAGAAAATAATTAATAACACAGCAAACAATATATGTCATTCATTTTCCGGCTCCGTGGCCTGTAATTGTTACAGCTTCAGATCAATGCATCACCTCCACATCTCATGAGCGGAGGAGCAGGGCTCCAGCAGGCTGTGAGATAAGATCAGTTATTTTGCGAGACTCAAAGCGGAATAAAAGCCTTCACGCTGGAATAAATACCTGCTGTGCTGCGAGTTCCTAATTAACGGCGGCGAGGGAAAGAACGAGGAACCGCGACGCCGGAATAAAAACGTGAAAAGTCTGCAATGATGGAAATTAATTGACATCCGACAAACATCTCGTCATATTGTTCCGTCTCCTGGAGCAATTAGTTGTCACTGAATAATGTTTCATGCTAACCACATTTCATTAAATCACGTTTAGCTAACGCGTTCATCCAAAGAGACTTACGTGTTACATCCATACACCGTGGACCACGGGAGACATCGACATGTGTTTTAGGGGGAAGCTTTTTCCCCACGCACTGAAATCCAGGAGCATTTCAAAATAAATTGGGGCACTTTTTGAATATTGTGAAATAACCTTTAACCTTTGTTAAAAAATAATAAATATACTTATTTAAGCTTACATTATATGAGCAATTGTCATAAAATGGCAAGAATCTGACTATTAGGCAATAATAAGACTATTGGGTAATAATAAGACTATTATACAATAATAAGACTATGAGGCAGTAGTCAACATATTCAGTGTTTTCTTAGTTTCTTTCAACAGAAATCAGACAATCATATTCAATGTTATTCTTATTTCTTTGTAGTTTTTTCTTTTGATTACATTTTTTACAACAGAACAAAAACAAAACACTATTAAATATTGAATTTATGGGGCATTTTTGCCTCTTCTAGTGACATCAGGGGCAACATTATATTTCTTAGGGTCAGTTTTGCCCTTTGCCCTCGTGTATTTCCGACGCTGCCGTAGACGCAGCTACAGGGAGCAGCTCAGGGTTAAGTGTCTTGCTCCAGGGCACGTCGACTAGGGCGGGGATTGAACCGCCAACCCCCTGATTGGAAGACGGACCTGCTCGCCAAATATAACAATAAACAACAAATAAACAAGTCAGGTCGCTAAATCTAATATACAAACAATCATTTTTATTAGATCTACGAAATAAATATGTGGATATGAAACAAAACCCAACTGTTGTCTGCATTTATTTAAAGGATAAACTATTTATTCACCAATGAAACTGCTTGTACGTCAGTGGCTCTTCCCACCAGGGACGTGAGACGCCTGATTACGTCTTTTCTTTACACTCGTTTGGACATTCTGCCCGGATCTGAAAACTAAGTGATGGATGGATGAGCAGCCGGAGCATAAAACCCACCAGACGCCATGACACACAAAAGACAATAAAGTCATCCTGCGCATTTCTGTGCTTCAACTAAATCTCCTTCAAGCACCATCGGCATCGATGGCGGACGGCATACTCCTCCCGAGGAAACACATTCCCAGCCTGGTCTTTATAACGATCCAACGGACCCCTGTTCTCAAAATACGAGCAGCTTCCACTTTATTTTTAAAGAAAGGAAGAAAAAGAAGGTGCCATGACTTCACACTTCCAACATTCAGCTCTCAGTAATGCATTGCACAATACGCTATGAACATCTAAGTGATAATAATGAGGCTGCTTCAACGTTTAACAAGTTTTCGTGTTGATTTGTTTTAACACACGAGCAAACACAGATGGCACGCTCAACGTGTCTACATAGTTTTTTTTCCCCCCACACTGGAAGAATCCCGAGTGCCGGAGCTTTGGGAAGGAACGCTGCCCGAGGCGGGATGAGGCGTTATTGAAAACTGATTCCAGAACAAATATATAAAGTGTTTGTAGCTGCGTGATCACGAGGGACGAGAGGCTTTAATGAAAACAACAAAGACAATGTTAGTCTGGATTAGAGATCGCTGCTTGTGATTTAATTAATTGCTTTTTTTCTTTTTCTTAAACGATAAAAGTTCATTATCGTCTTGGAATATCAGGTAATGAGGAAGGCTGTTCTCGAGAATTAACGGGCGGTACTTTGTCCCACAGATCAATTTGTATGTAATCCATGTTGAATAAACGCTGTAAAACAATAACCCAACATGTGGGAGGTGGAGGAGCACGGCCCGAAACCAGAAGTAAAGCAACTTATCATGTAACTTCTGTCTGGAGGCTGACTTCAGGAACACGAGTGAGTAGTTATTTCAACCAACCCACCATAATTCACTAAATATACCCAAGTAGTTATGTTACCTGAATATAACCAAGTAGCTATGTTACCTGAATATAACCAAGTAGCTATGTTACCTGAATCTACCCAAGTTGTTTGCCTCAGATCAGGCCCCCAATTAAAAAAAAGAATAATGTGCTTTTTCATAATCCAATTTTCTTTTTCCATTATCGGCTGTTTTTATTTCCTCAGCCCTCCTTCTGCCCAGATCCAGAATAAATCCCTTTTGATTGCTCGTTGGAGAAAAGTCATATTTCTGCTCTATGACCAATTCACTGTCATTTCCTCAAGCAGCTAATGGAGGAGGCAGGTGGGCGCAGCAGCTGGAATCATTCTGGGCCACCAGGCTCCCTATCCAGCGTTGTAATATATTGCAAGAGCACTCTCGTTTTGAGGGAGATTTGTCATAATACAGATTCGGCCAGATGCGTTCCCCCCCCCCTCGGTCTCTGAGGCTTCTCCTCGCCCACTGGGTCACCCTGTCAAACACGGAGACGGGCGCCCTTTGTCATACTTGGGCTCCCACCGTCTTACATTACAGAGAGGAAGGGAATGGAAAGACCTTGGCTGAAAATCACAAACCTGAACCAGTCGGTGCTGCAGATTAAGCCTGTGTGTGTGTGTGTGTGTGTGTGTGTGTGGTCCTACACTATGGGCGGTAAAAGAGGGAAAAACAAACACAGTGAATCAGGGGCTGGAGTTTATTATTTTCCCAGCGAGAGTCCTAAAGGGCGCTACCTGCTCTTTTTTACAGATCAATTTCAATTCAATGCAATATGGTCCTTTATTGGCATAAAGGACCATATTGCCAAAGCACCAACTACAAATTAGATTATGAAGAAAAGCTGAAAGACAGGGAAGGCAGGTAGAGATGTTTCTGTTGTACGTTTGAGAGGAATCAATAAGTCGTGCTCGCTCGACAGCTGTGTGTGTAAACTGGAAACGCGTTCAGAGATCAATCGCTTATCCTTCCAGGTATTCTGAGCACAGAGTTCCTTTTAGGGGTTTTCTGACCCTAAAAACTACTACGAGCTATAATTTAAGTTATTTTACTCGACTCCCTTGATATCTTTTTGCTTGATGGGAACCCGTCTGCTCCCCTTCCGGCTAACGGAGGCCGGCGCTCTGCTCCCCTGGCGGCTAACGGAGGCCGGCGCTCTGCTCCCCTTCCGGCTAACGGAGGCCGGCGCTCTGCTCCCCTTCCGGCTAACGGAGGCTGGTGCTCTGCTCCCCTGGCGGCTAACGGAGGCCGGCCGGCGCTCTGCTCCCCATCTGTCTAACGGAGGCCGGCGCTCTGCTCCCCTTCCGGCTAACGGAGGGCGGCGTTCTGCTCCCCTGGCGGCTAACGGAGGGCGGCGCTCTGCTCCCCATCTGTCTAACGGAGGCCGGCGCTCTGCTCCCCTTCCGGCTAACGGAGGGCGGCGTTCTGCTCCCCTAGCGGCTAACGGAGGGCGGCACTCTGCTCCCCTGGCGGCTAACCGAGGCCGGCGCTCTGCTCCCCTTCCGGCTAACGGAGGCCGGCGCTCTGCTCCCCTGGCGGCTAACCGAGGCCGGCGCTCTGCTCCCCTTCCGGCTAACGGAGGCCGGCGCTCTGCTCCCCTGGCGGCTAACGGAGGCCGGCGCTCGTTGAAAAAACTGGACCCGGAAATGTTGGAAATTAGATGGTAATCTGCAGGAGAAATAATAACAACAATGTTATAATAATCATAAAAAATCATCCAGTTTCCGCACATGATTATTGTTTTTGGGGGCGTGGCTTCGGAGGGAGACCTAAAGTAGGGTGACCAGATTTGAGTTTGTGAAAAAGAGGACACTTCGTCTCTTGTTCTGCCTGTTTTGTGATATACATGCCTAAAAGGTGCCTAATATTTCTAGACTGAAATAATATCGGCATTATAATTAGTAGCCTATAACTATGAGGATTTTTTAGTTGCCTATTTTGTGGAGCCCCCTCAGGACGTGGTGCCCTACGCGCAGCGCGTAGTGCGCTATGGGAGCGGCGGCGCTGGTCGTAGTTTATAGCACAAACAACAATGAACTAGTGGAGGCGGTAAGGTGCTCAGTGTTGCCAGATTGGAGATGGTGAAGTATCGTACCAAAGGCTCAAAATGGTTGTATTTGGAGGATAATTATCGTGTATCTGTCAACCCTGAGATCGGTCGACCAATGACTGTTCTCTATACCGTCAGAGCTCGCGCAAGAAGGTGGAACGTAAGGGAAATTCCATTTCCAAAACGTGTAAGGGGTAAATACTAGTTTGTGAAAGACCCAGAGAAACACAAATATCCGACGAAGCAAAATCCCGGACGTTTTTGGAATCCCTGCCGGACGCATTTTTTAGGTCTCAAAAACAGGACATGTCCGGGGAAAAGAGGACGTTTGTTCAGCCTACCTCAAGGGCTGTCGCTGCGGCCATCTTTTGTTAGCTTCAGCGACTTCTGGCGCTCACGCCGCTCGCTACTTTAATGAGAAAACATTTGGCAAGAAAACATTTGACAACACCGTGGCTGGGTGTTACAATCTTATCGTTCTCATGCAGTTTTTAAAATTGATGAACACAAATTGATTAAGCTTTGAGCCACATTCAAGTAAAATGTTCCTTTAATATTTGCTACAGAAATGGGAGTTAGAAATCATGTACCTAGTTTACTTTGCTGTCTAGCTGCTTAACAGATGGATAGACTGAACTAATACTAACAATTATATTCCTTTATTCATCGGTAGTTAGGTAATTATATAATGGTATTTAGAAAACTGTTGAACAATGTGTGGAAAGAACCTTTTAAGGATTTGTTGGATAATTCTTGGTCTCTGGCGTCCGTTAGCTCGTCGTCAAGGTGATCGCATCCCCTACAGTCACAATACCCTTAAGATTGAATTTGCACCTTTTCTAAAAATGTTTTTTTCTTTTCACACGCTCTTTTTATTTCCATCATGGAGAAGATGCAGGTGTGAATTTAATTTCAGGTTCACATTTCTCTCTGAACCACCTGAATGCAACGGAGACATCGTCGGTGATATTAATGACACACAAGCTTTCCCTACCATGAGATAAAAACCTAAAAATACTCATTATTCATTACTTTATCGACACCTGACGTTATCTCCACCTTCTCTACTCGGGGTGGGTTGTTCTGTGTTGACATAGTTAACTAGTTTGAGCTGTTTCAGTCGGTTAGTATGTGGATGTTTCGTGACTACAAACCCCCGGAGCGGTTGGTTGTATCCCGGTTAAAGGACAGAATGCTGATGCATTCCCTCGGTAGAGCTCAGAGGCGGCTGGGGCTTCAATTGTATTTTTTGGTTTATTTAAGCATTCTCTTTAATGTCTTTGATGAGTTTGTCCGTGTTGTTTGTTGTTGTTGATTATTAATGCAACATTTTCTCTTTGATTCTGTCTAATGTTTACCTCTGTTTTTATTAACCGTTCTTCTGTAGTCAACATATTTGGTTTTGATGGATTTGAAGACTGACGGGATTTTTTTTTGAAAAGGTGAGACTGGAGGCATCGAGGAACGGAGGCGGGGCTATATGTTTATTTTGTATAAAACCAAACGTAAAAAAAAGTTTTTCCTCTAGGCAAGTAATTTATCTATTCATTTATTTTTGGCACTGCACTTTGTTTCTATCATAATCCATATGTGTTTAAAAGTGAAGGGAATCCTGATGGATGACTTACGCTGGCTCACAACGCCTCCGGGCAACGAAAGAAAATTGACCTTTTGACAGTTAGTTGGTTAAATATCAAACTATAACCACATCATAACTATAACTACAGTTTTAATATCCGTAGGCCTACCTCATGTCACAGACATGAATAAAGTTTATATTGATTTTTAACTCAACGCTACCAGTTTCCCTTTCAAAATAAAGCTCTCTAGCGTTTTCCTGTGGACAGAATGCCTTCATTTTTTTAACACAAGGCTTACATTGTGAAATATGTGTAAGCGTTGACTCCATCTTTTATTTGTGAAATGGTTATTATTATTACTATTATTTACAACTGAGCCCCCCTTCTCAACCTTCATTCTGCCTAAAGATGACATTAATAATACATTTTTGCTTTGATGGAAAACAAACCAAAAAGAATAATGGCTGTGTTAGCAGAAGCAGCGACTCGGACTGTGTGGACGCCACCAGAGAGCAGCCGTGGCCACTGGCATTGGTCCTGGGAGCTTTATTCCCCTTCTGGGAACTGTTATGGATATCTCCCTTCAACAAAAAAGAAAATATAATCACCCCCATTCCCCCTCACCAAGCACATAAACTCATGGGAAGACGTGCGAATGCTAAAAATAAAACAACTTAAAGTACGTAAAACACATCGCAAACACCTTTAGCGTGACTTCAAGACAAAGACTTGAACCCCGGTCTCCTGGCTGACAGTCTTGTGTTTATTTGACCCATCATAAATAAGAAGGCTCTAGATTTGCGACACTAAATTACTTGCTAACTGTCGTGTCTTTCGGTTGCCGAGACAACATTTCGACAAGATATTCCAGCGGCGTCCTGAGAGCCCGGCGGTAAACACGGAGGCGAATATCGATGTGCTCGCTTCCTCCGGCCGTGAAAGGTCGAGCGCCCCGAGACCTCATCAAGCTAATTAAGAAAATCCCACAGCCGACAGCTCGGAAAAAGCCCCGTCGCTGATGAACCCTTCCGCTTTTATTTTTTTGACAGGCATTATGACTCCCTAGAAGAACGGAGTCCTATAATTCAAACCTTTTACAGTCTTCTATTATAGAGGTGTATAATAAAATACTTTTTCTCCCGGTGACACCGCTGCCTTTTCCATTATCATTTTCTCTGTCGCCGCGCTTGAGGACGGGAAGGAGGTCAGCGTAAGTGCACTCAGCCGGTGGCGGAGCGACAATAGCTTCACACGGAGGCTAATTCACAGTGCAGTCCCTCCACCATCAAAGTGCTCGCTCGTGGATTTAATTGAAAGCGGGCGCTAGCTCCCGACTGGGGATTCGACACCGCTGCCTTGTCATAACCGAGGCCCGTGTTTCTTTATTTTTGCTGAGACCAAAAAAGTTTATAGTTATTATCGCAGTGTTCCCGCTCGCTCTCTTTCTCTCTCATCACGGCGGTAACGAGTCCCTCCTGAACACCTCTGACACCGAGCGGCGCCGCACCGCCGTTGTCTTATTAATTTTTTTTCCAATGGGTACATTGTTTTCTAAAATAACAACATGACGCATGTCACGAAACAACAAGACGGCTTACCGGTGCCATATATGAGGTGGTATAATTGGCGCACACGGTTTCAACCATAATACTAAAAGTATATATTTATATATATAAGATGTGTAAGGGCTTGAGGGGAAGGGTGGTGGCTGGAGGCTCCACCCACTCTGCACCGGACAATGATTCAAGAGCGACGGCAGCAGAACAACCTCTTCTGTGCAGAGGACCGACGTGTCCGGTGGCAGCCCCTCCAGCACCAAGGGAAGGGACCGGCAGACAAATCTGAGTCGTTTTGTTCCCCAAATGAAGCCTACTGACCGCCTTTGAGAGTTCAGCGAAGCCGGAAGGCTGGCCCGACGATCTGGTTGGGCCCTTCCTACAGCCCGGTCCGAGGACGGTCCCGGTCCGAGGATTATGCGGTGTTGACGAAGGAAATCCTGGTCAGGTACGGCTACAGTTTTTAGCAGCAAGAGCCCAGAGGCTCCATGACTTGAGGGTTAGACCAGAGTTGCCAGCCAGGGCTCAAACGTATGACCTCGATCGAGTAACCAAAGCTTGGCTGAAATCCGACCCAGAAAAACTAGGGGTCTTGGAGAGGATCATGATGGATAAATACATCCGGTCTCTATCATATGAGACCAAGAAAATAACCACCAATCTAGAGGACCTGGTTAGCCTGGTGGATAGCCAGAGGGTTACAGTCGAACTATTGCAATCAACATACGTGGACCCTGAGGGGAGCCGGACATCTAGGGAAGAGGCCCCAAGGGCTAGGAGGACACATGAACTGGAGGATTCAAGATGGAGGCGACCACCTTTAACAAGTGATCTAAGGCACTGCTTTCAGTGTGGAGAACCAGGCCACATATCCTCGGACCGTCCCGGGAAGGATGGACCGATGTCCACGGCCGACACCTCGGGCGCAAGACCCTGTCACTCGACACCTGCTTGGTGCAGTAAACCTCTCCAGCCCATATGACACCGGTCAATCAAAGTAAACGGTAGAGATACACAAGCACTGGTCGACTCCGGCAGTATGGTCTCCCTCGTCCAACCTCATCTTCTGGAACCATCCGGATCTGGTGAGGTGGTGCCGGTGTCCTGCGTACATGGGGACACCAAAGAGTACTCCACATGAGTCATCCAACTTTTAAAAGTGCCCTTATTGAAAGTGCCTCTCCCTATATTGAAGTGGCGTTTTGTTCGGAAGCTACTTCAGGAGATTTGGAATCCCCAAGGAGATGCTGACGGACCAGGGTCCCCCCCTTCACGTTCAAGGTAATAAAAGACCTCTGCCGGCTCTTCAAGGTAAAACAGCTTGGGAGATGATTGTTCAAACGGATGCATCAAAGGTGGGCAGAGGGGCAGAACTCTCCCAGGATGTTCAAGGTGAGGAGCATCCCATCATCTCCATACAGTCGGAAGCTCAACCCAAGAGAACAAGGGTATGCCACAGTGGAAAAGGAAGCTCTCGCCATTAAATGGGCACTGGAGCGCTTTTGGTATTACCTCCGGGGACACCACTTCACTCTGAGGACCGACCATGATCCCCTGTTGTGGATGGTTAATAAAAAAGACACCAATGCAAAGGTAGGGAGATGGTTTATCTCGTTACAAGAGTTTAGTTTCTCTATCGCTCGCAGATCGGGAGCCAGGCATGGGAATGCCGATGCTCTGTCCCGAAGAGACGCCCTGTGGACAATGGTCGCCTCTTCAAGGCCAGAACTGGTATTTAAGGGCCTGAAAGGAAGGGTGGTGGCTGGATTCTACATTCCAGCCAGAAGGCTCCACCCACTCGTTCAGGTGTGCATTGGGATGCGAGAAGACACGCACCTGATCCTGATCTCCTGGTCCTGGTCCCCCCAGGTGCAGCAACACACAGGTGTGAGCGTCATCAGCTGCTGCACCTCACCTGTGCAGACTCGGCCCTGAAGTAATCAGCTCACTCGCACACTCTTTCCTGCAGGCACCTGTTTTATTTTTTTTATCAGGAAACAATTCATCCAGTATTTCGATATGATTAACTTCACCCGGCAGTATTGTTCATTTTTTAAACCGGGCTCTGCTGTCTGTGTTCGTGATGCAATTTAAAATGTTGTGCCAAGACCGAACCTCCTCTTCTTCTAACTCACGAGAGGAGCACTCGGCCATGCTGTGACTGGATAAGTATAGGTTTATAATGACTTGCTTGGTGGAATAAAAAGGTCTAAGAAAATTGATCTGCCCCCAGGAAGCCACCAAATAGTAGAACCAACAAAAAAACCAGCTAACAGAACGATAACATGAAACAGTGAGTGACGTTTCCCTCAAATGCCAGTTAAGCGTCTGCTAAATTATGATGCGTGTCATTTGATATTTCTGTTGCCGACTGCACCCTCTCAAACTGAGCTTGAAAAATATAAAACGTGCAACGCTGAAAGGATGCATAGCGCCATTATAAATGAGGCAGATGGTGCAACATTATAAGAAGAAACTGTCCAATTCCCAAAGATCATCCACGTACAGTTACAGTGAAATAAACGGCGTCTTCAGAGACGGTAACTGATGCACGTTCATAAAGGAGCTCGTCAAATCCATTTATTATGCAACGCAGCGACGGGATGCCATCGCTAGTCGTGGCATCAAAAATGAATGAATAGAGCTCCACTACATGTCATGTATGGAAGGGAAGAAGAAAAGGGGGAGATTATAAATTATCAATGAAGTTATGCTGCTGCGCCGGAGCGTAAATGCACACAGCGGCTCTCCTAATGGACGAAACTTAAAAAACGGTCTCAAATATCTAAAAAAGCTCTTGATCTGTTATCCACTCGGCCGTGTGCTACGTGGAATGGACGTCTATATGTGTGCAGTGAAATGGAGAAGTTGAAAAGTCCCGAGCCGGAGTGGATCGGAGCATTTATACCGTCACGCGAAAAGAAAGAAAAAGGGGAATATTGCACTAAAAAATCTTTATGGCCTTGTTTGCGCTGCAATATATTTCTTAGTGAATCCGACCTTGAAAAACAGAGAATTGTTGTTGCAAGAGATGTGCACTGTCAGTTGGTTTCTTCCTTTGATAACTCTCTGAAGACCCAGAGCCGACCGGCGGCATTGAAAAGAATGGTTTCTTTCAACAATGGCCAAAAACTACAAGAAGCTGCATCTTCATCTTCATCTTCACGCCGGTCCTTTGACAAACCCAGATTACAGGACCACATATTTCATTGCTGAGCACGTTGAAGACATGACAGGAGAGATTCAATATCTACAACGCTTGTTTTTTAAAACATCGGTTAAACCGGTGGACGCTTGGGAAAATGTCGTATCAAAGAAATTTAACTTGCATCTTTTTCTTTCTTATGATTTATGGCACACAAGAAACATTTGACTACTCTGCACTTTGAGCCGCGGTTGTTCTGCTTCCATGGAGAATTTAAATTTTGCGAAACGAGGCCACGGAGAGTAAAATGTGAGCAAAAAAAAAAAAACTCCCTCAAAACCGCTGGAGGTTCAGAGGGTCCAGGTCTTCCTCCAGAGTTCCACCTCAGAGCCTCTCAGTTCATCACAAATCACCTGCAAAGAGCCCTCTGAGTGACCCTCACTGCTCCCCAACGTTCTCCCACGACATGGAAATCGAGTCGATGCGAGGGCGAAAGGAAATTTGTGAGGAAACCAAGAAAGGTACGAGGAAACCAAGAGATTAATGATCTTTGAGGCGTTGAAAAAACTAGTCGTACAGCCCCTCCCCCTCCCGACAGATCTCACGGGTTATCAAGTTCGACACCTTGAAAGTGGATTGAGCGAGATGGGGCTTGAACTCTCATTAAAACGCAATGAGCCGGGATAATTGAACCCATTTGGGTATTTGTTTGTGTGGAAGAAGAAGAAGAGGAAGAAGAAGAAGAAGGTTTAATCGGTCCTGAACCTTTTCTATTACAGGTGGAGAGAACAGTGTTGGTTCTATTGTTCTTAGCTAAACTCTGTCCTGACGTTGTCGAGCAGACCGGTGTCGCAGCTGGAAAAACATTTACAAGGTGTCACATTTTTTCCCGGCAAAGGCGCTAATTGGTTTCTAGTCTCGTTAGATCTCGGTGGACGGGGTGTCACCGGCGGTGGGAAGTTTGAAGGTTGTTTTTAATTGGTGTGAAACGCTTCACGCTCCGGTCCTCAGAAGCTTTCGGGTGGAGGTGCGGTGGGAAACCATCGGACGTCGGGATCCCGAGCTCTAGTTCACCGAGAGGCGAGAGCTTTCGGACCGTCACCGGTCCATTTAGGACTTCAACGCTTTTTTTGGTCGGGCGTCATCTGAAGGAACATCGGCGTTCATTACGGGATCGATGTGTTTTCTGCCTCTCATCTGAAACCTCACCAGCCGCCATTGGTAAAAGGCTGGAGAGACGGCGAGAGCCCAACGCGGATGTAGGCGACGTTGATCATCGACTCCGAACCTCGTCATTGACTTCTGTTAGGTTGTAATAGTTTATTTAGATTCTGTAGTCTTGAGCTTTAAATTAATACATATAGTAAGATATTCTAATAAGAAATATTAGGTAGAATATTGATATTATTATGAATGTGTTATGAAGGATAGGGGTACTGTTTACTCTATGCAAATGTACATGGCAAGAGGTAATGTTGTGTATGGAATGAAATGAATGTTAGTTAGTATTTCAGAATCGTCGAAGCCGGTTGAAGCCCGTGAAGTGACTTTAATGTGAACAATAACAGACAGGACTTTTATTGTGAAAATACATATTTAGTGACTTGACCGGAAGTGACGTTTGAACCCCCTCCATTTTGATAGCGGGACTTTTATCCAACAGGAAGGGGTTAGAGGCTGAACTACCTTTGAGAGGAGCTGATTGGCTGATTAGCGACTAATAGTCTTTGAACTAGGGAAATATCTCTTTCGTCTTGACCCGGTGAGACAGCAACACCTGCTCGCTGAAGCTCGTACCTGTCGAGGTCGGATCACCACGAAACCCACGATCGTGAGCCTTGAATGTTTGTCTACACTTCTTTCCATTAAATATTATTAAACATAATTCACGCGCATCCGGAGCCTGATTTCCATCATCTGCGAAGTGCCCAGTTTCATAACTCTTATACTTCCTGTCTGTCCGTTGCTCGCCGTGAGAGATTCGCCACACGGAAGAAGCGCGAGGAGAGCCTCATCGGCGTAACCTTTGATGCAGCGTTACGCCGCGTTACGCCGTCCTCATTAGTGCGACCGCGTTCCCGTTCCCGGCGCTTGACGTTCCACACAGTCGAGAATGATTTTGTTCCCTCGAAAAACACTCGTTTTAAAATCACAGTTTGGTGGTTGAGAGTCACAACAAGTGGTCAGAGATCGGGGTTATCCGGCATCGCACTCGCGTCGCACTCACTTCACTTTTTCCAATCAGAGTTTGATTGCTTCCCTCTCGCCTCCAAAGCCCCGTTCACACTCGTCTATCGTTGTTACGGTCACCGGGGTCATGTTTGAGAATTCCTTTTTTTAAAGGTGTTAACCTCCGTGACACGGAAGAATGTCAGAACTAAAGGGCTCCGGTCATCCAGGTGAGATGCTTCCACGACACCAACCGCATTCTGTTCTGGTAATAAGTCGACTAAAGCCCCCCCCCCGACATCCCCCGGAGGGAGCAATGTCCACGTGACACGGGTAGTGAATATACTCGGTGGGTTCTAGTGGGTTCTTCCACTCTTTGAGGACCCAGACATTAACTAGAGGTGCTTTCATTTTATTCGGCTTCATTTGTTCTGCACAAATATGAGTTTGATGCATTTCAATTTTGGAGGGTTTTCATGGCTACAATTCTAAGGGAAATGAACTAGCAGGTAACTCATTGATTTTCATCTCGTTTCATCCGTAAATATTTCCTTCAAAAAGCTTCTCATGTGAATAAATATATTCTCTGGTGTCGCAGTAAAAGCTCCTGAGTAAATAACGGATAATGAGCGTTACCGGTATCATTACACAAGCTAACTGACTCTACGCTGTGAGCCGTGACTAACGGGTCAAGACGGAAATAATAATAATAATAATAATATAGAGTCATGATCTCAGTGTTGCATTGCTGTCGAGCAGTTATTTTATTTTAATGGACTTAATGAGTACAACGAGTCGGATGCTTTCACCACATCTAATACTGACATGCATACGCGTTACCATGGTGACCAAATGATATATATATAGATATAGACATGATATTATTAGAACGCCTGCAGAACAGACTTCCCAAACAGCTGATGGATTTATGAGTAGATCTTTTAAATCGTCAAACAAAACCAGATTTTGGAAATGTTGGAAACAGACAATATCCAATTAATTTAGATAATTATTTCACAATCTCGGTTCAGATGTTTTTTGTTCCGCCCCATCGATTGATTGACAGCTTCCGAATGGAACCGGATGAGATGAGAATGTCGTTTTTTTGGGTATTTACGCGAAGACGAAGTGAAGTCTTCTCTTGATGATGGAGCCGAAATACAGAAGTCAGTTATTACAATTCAACTGACAGAGGAGACGTTCATCTGTGTGTCAGACCCGTCCCGTGGTTGTGGAGACATTTTGACTCCAGTCCACAAATGCTGTAAATCTCAGTGAAATGTCAGCAGATCTCCAAAGTCGTGAAGATGAGTCCTCCGGGGACGATGACCGCTCGGTACATTGTGTGAACACGACGAGGAGAAGGTCAGGAAACAGGCGGTTGCCAGATCTGAGTGATAAAACCGTCCCGCCCGCCAACAAGAACAAACGGGTACGAGAACAAAAGGACATGCGCCTGCTTTGCCACCATTGTTAAATGTGCTGAAACATCTTCATGTTCACTATGCGCTGCAGTCAAAATACGGTTTTTTGAACGGTTATTCAATCTTGTTGCAATGATGGCCTTGTGTATGATAGATGCTGTATATTAATATTAATAAAACATAGCTGAGTGACGCAGAAACTAACCCGTTGCTTTGTGTTTGAGTTTTTGGCCATTTACATATATTCTATTATATGTATATTTATATGTATATATGTTTATGTGCTGTATTAAGTGTATATTCATACATATATATATATGAAAAATGTATATCTATATTTATATGTGAATCCATATATATTTATTTAGATTTATATATTTATTTTGATATATTTATTTGTATCGATTTATTTAGGTGTATATTGACGCAGAAACTAACCAGTTGCTTTGTGTTTTATTTTTTGCCCATTTATATATATTTTATTATATGTATATATGTGTATGTACTGTATTTAGTGTATATTCATACATATATATAGACACATTTATGTATCTATATTTATATGTGAATCCATATATATTCATATATTTATTTATTTGATTAGATTTATGTATTTATTTTGATATATTTATTTGTATTGATCTATTTAGGTGTATTTATTTATTTTTGCCAAAGAACTACGCAGACCTGGCAACGCCATCGGGGTCAAGCTGTCAGGGTTCGTCCTCTGAGCACCAGGAATGTCAATTAAATGCATTATTATGTAAAAGGCCCCAAAAAACCCTCAACACACCATGAGGAGTAAAATAAACACGACTGTTACGACCATTCTCTCCAATAGTCGATGAGGTATTTGGGGGTTGGCCGTCGCATGGCGCCCAGCAGCTCGCTCTCCCTCGACGGCGCAATGAAAATGTTTTTTCTTATTTCGGTTCGCGGGTCCAACTCGTCTCGTTCAGACTCTCGAAGGAAAACAAACGAAACCAACGAAGAAGAAGAAAGCGAGCCGGTCCCTCGGAGGACAGGAGGTCTTCAGGAGTCCCTGGTGCCCCCCCCCCCCCCCCCCCACACACACACACACTCTACAGAACCACGAGGAGGCTCCATCTCTTTGAAGTGTCTCTGTGATGAGACGTAAACCCTGATGGCAACAACACAACTCTTTGAACAATAAAAAAAATGGAATCTCGGGCGCAGCGACACCAAAGGCACCGGAGAGGCTGCTGTAAACAAGCCGCTCCCCGGATGATGGGATGATGGGATGATGGGATGAGGGGAGGAGGGGATGATGGGATGAGGGGATGATGGGATGAGGGGAGGAGGGGATGAGGGGAGGAGGGGAGGAGGGGATGAGGGGAGGAGTGGATGATGGGAGGAGGGGATGAGGGGAGGAGGGGAGGAGGGGATGATGGGATGATGGGATGAGGGGAGGAGGGGATGATGGGAGGAGGGGATGAGGGTTGGTATTGTTCCCTAATCAGTAAAAACATGTTTTTTTATAACTAGAGTGTTGTTTAATTATCACGCGTTGGACTGTGGAAGGTGTCAGTGACACGCTGCTCAGGTAACGACTCTGTTTCCATGGTGATGTGATCACCATCATTACGTCATGATGATATTTGTCGTAACGCACGATGACGGACGGTTTGACCGACACGACAATCCTGCTTTTTCTAATGTCTTCTAATATATCTGTGTGGCATTTTGAATGAATCAAAGAAACAAATACACACTTCGAAATTATAATAATAAATAAATATATAAATATTTATACATACAGTATATGTAAATATTTATATATATTAAATATATTTGTATTTTTATATGAAATATATCAATATATATGTATAAATAGATTTAAAAATATATAATATATATAAAATATATATATTAATATATATAATATAAATATATATTACATACATAAAAAAACAATATATATGTTTTTAAATGTATATATATATATATATATAATATATATACATTTAAAAATAAATATATTTAAAATCAAATGTATTAATCCTACCACAACCTGTGAAATATGCATTGGACCTTTAGCCTGGATCACATTACGTTTCCTCAATTAAAAAAACCCCAAAAATTAGCTGCCAGTAAAAATCGTGGAATCGGTTTCCATAGCAACGCAGCTCCAAACCTGCTGGGTGGGACTCGCCGATATGGAAATGAATCCGACGCCCGGCGCCTCGCTCCGCTGGTTCTGTGCCGACCCGGAGCCGTGGAGCTCGGCGAGCTGTGAGAGGCCTGCAGGTACCGAGCAGGATTAACCCTTCAGGCAACACCTGCCGATAATTGACTGTTAAAAAAAAAGAGAAAAGATCTAATTTGGTCGTGTGGGCTCAATTATCCTCCTGCAGATGAGCTCATTCCATGTGAGATTAACACAGCTTCAGATGTCGATGCCTGTGATTGTTTTTCTATTTAACGTTTTATACGACACATGTATCTACAACACATGGCGCTATAGTGATTCTGGGCTTTTCTCTTCTTATTATTACATTATTTAATGCTGCTTTGATGCCTTTAAAAAAATAATTTCACCTTTTTTAAAAAACTGGTATTTCTTGTTCCGTCTGCTTCTCTTAATGAGAAGAGTCCATGTCGTAGTTCTGCTATGCAGGGCTTCAAAATAAAGGTCGGAGGCCTGAAATATGCTTTTGAAATAAGCGCATGGCATTGAGATCAATCAATTATTTAATCTAAAGCTGACGTCCATTTTTTAAAGCGTGTTTTCGTACGACGAAGATAAAAATATATCGCTTCGTAGTTCAAAACAATGAAATAAATTGAATGATATTATTTTGTTGAAACAAGCGATTTCTCATGTCTCTTCGCTCCTCTGATGAAATGACCCAGATAACGCAGTCAGAGGGGGGTGCATGTAGCGCTGTGGGTTATGAACATCGCAGACATAGAAAACGCCTACATGGCAGCGGCAAATGGAGATTGATTTCACGGCGGCGATCTAATACCGAGCGGCTTGTTGCCGCGCTCAGCACTGAGAATGACGAGTGCCAACGGGGCGGCTCTCGCCCGCCGTGACCGCGTCACAACGAGCCCGCCATCGATATCTATCAGAGGATGACCGAGGGGGGGGGGGGGGGCTCGGCTCCACGCTAACCCGCTAACTCACTCTGTGGGAGGGGTCTCCTGAGCGGCTATGTGTTAAAGCTGCATTCTCTCTCCTGACCACCAGGGGGCGACTCCTCTGGTTGTATAGAAGTCTATGTTTCATGTGTTAAAGCTGCATTGTGTCTATGTGTGTGTGTGTGTGTGTGTGCGCAGCATGCATAATGCAGACCTGTCAGCGCCGCGGCTCGGTTTAGAAGTCGTCTCTGAGTAATCTATTATTTATTCTATTACTTTGCTTTTGTCCCCGAACTCCAACCGACGCGTCACACTTTGGACGAAACGTCACGGAAATGAATAAAGATGCAGCCGGTTAATATGCTAATGCTCGTATGTTAATGCTAATATGCTAATGATGATATGCTAATGAGGAGGACCTGTGTTTTACATTCTGACCACAAGGATACCAATCATATCTATAGATATATCTATATCTATAGATATAGATATATATATATTTAAACACTTATATACACATAGATTTACATATATATACACTTATATACACATATATGCACTAATTTAAACACTTAGATGCACTGTATACACTATTATGTTCTCATTTTATTTATTATTTAAATTCTTAAATGTAACATATTCTGCCCTGCTTTTCTATCCATCCATCCAACTACCTATCTATCTATCTATCTATCTATCCATCTATCTATCTATCTATCCATCTATCCATCCATCCATCCATCCATATCTATCTATCCATCCATCCATCTATCTAAGTCCCGCCCCCTGCTGTGTGTGTGTTGCGATCAGAGCTTTTCCTCTCTTTGATGACACAGTCGTGCTTTTAGTGCACGTTAGTGCACATTAGTGCACGTGAGCGTGCGCGCTCCCGGCCCGCCGCCCTCTCTGCTGGTTATTGCCCTTCGGTTCTGGTAATTACATCTTTTCTGTCAACGTTTTTAGTCAAACGGTCCCGGCATCGCCGCGCTGGAAGCGTTGCCGTGGTTATTCTCGGCTTCGCAACATCTCTGTGAAGGAAAAGTGTCTGAAGACCGGAGAGAGAGAGGAGAACGGGATGAGAGAGAGGAGAACGGGATGAGAGAGAGAGAACAGGATGAGAGAGAGAGGAGAACGGGATGAGAGAGAGAGGATAACGGGATGAGAGAGAGAGGAGAACGGGATGAGAGAGAGAGGAGAACGGGATGAGAGAGAGAGAGAACGGGATTAGAGAGAGAGGAGAACGGGATGAGAGAGAGAGGAGAACGGGATGAGAGAGAGAGGAGAACGGGATGAGAGAGAGAGGAGAACGGGATGAGAGAGAGAGAACAGGATGAGAGAGAGAGGAGAACGGGATGAGAGAGAGGAGAACGGGATGAGAGAGAGGAGAACGGGATGAGAGAGAGAGAACAGGATGAGAGAGAGAGGAGAACGGGATGAGAGAGAGAGGATAACGGGATGAGAGAGAGAGGAGAACGGGATGAGAGAGAGAGGAGAACGGGATGAGAGAGAGAGAGAACGGGATTAGAGAGAGAGGAGAACGGGATGAGAGAGAGAGGAGAACGGGATGAGAGAGAGGAGAATGGGATGAGAGAGAGAGAGAACGGGATTAGAGAGAGAGAACAGGATGAGAGAGAGAGGAGAACGGGATGAGAGAGAGAGGAGAACGGGATGAGAGAGAGAGGAGAACGGGATGAGAGAGAGAGGAGAACGGGATGAGAGAGAGAGAGAACGGGATGAGAGAGAGAGAACGGGATGAGAGAGCGAGAGAACGGGATGAGAGAGAGAGGAGAACGGGAAGAGAGAGAGAGGAGAACGGGATGAGAGAGAGAGAACGGGATTAGAGAGAGAGAGAACAGGATGAGAGAGAGGAGAACGGGAAGAGAGAGAGAGGAGAACGGGAAGAGAGAGAGAGGAGAACGGGATGAGAGAGAGAGAACGGGATTAGAGAGAGAGAGAACAGGATGAGAGAGAGAGGAGAACGGGAAGAGAGAGAGAGAGGAGAACGGGATGAGAGAGAGAGGAGAACGGGATGAGAGAGAGGAGAACGGGATGAGAGAGAGAGAACAGGATGAGAGAGAGGAGAACGGGAAGAGAGAGAGAGTGGAGAACGGGATGAGAGAGAGAGGAGAACGGGAAGAGAGAGAGTGGAGAACGGGATGAGAGAGAGAGGAGAACGGGAAGAGAGAGAGAGTGGAGAACGGGATGAGAGAGAGAGGAGAACGGGATGAGAGAGAGAGAGAACAGGATGAGAGAGAGAGAGAACGAGAGGAGAGCCCAACGTCTGGTCTGTGATGACCCCACTGACCCTCCTCTGATATGAGGTCAGTTCTGTCTGTTGGCATGAAGCTTCTCAACATCGTCATGAAGCAGCGGGAGACTTCACGGGGACCGGGTCCACCAGGCCGGGTCCACGGGGACCGGGTCCACCAGGCCCGGGTCCACCAGGCCGGGTCCACGAGGCCGGGTCCACCAGGCCCGGGTCCACGAGGCCGGGTCCACGGGGACCGGGTCCACGAGGACCGGGTCTACGAGGACCGGGTCCACCAGGCCGGGTCCACCAGGCCCGGGTCCACGAGGCCGGGTCCACGGGGACCGGGTCCACGAGGCCGGGGTCCACCAGGCCGGGTTCACGAGGCCGGGTCCACGGGGACCGGGTCTACGAGGCCCGGGTCCACCAGGCCGGGTCCACCAGGCCGGGTCCACGGGGCCACGTGGTTAAAATGGCCCTGGGCTCAGTTTAATTGGCCACGCCTCTTAAAGTAGCCGTACGATGTTTGTGTCGCTAAAGATTTGCTACAGATATGCAGAACATGGCATTAATATTATTATTGTTATTATTTAGTTTTTTAAATCCCGGAAAAAAGGCGGCCATGTTTTGGGATCTTAATTTGTATCGACGCGTAAATGAAATAAAATAAATAATAAAAGGAGGAAAACCCGAATCCTGAAAAAGAAATCAATGAAATGCTGTTAATGAAGACGTTATTAAAGATTAGGGGAGTCTTTACTTTAATAACTTTATCGATGTCCAATCAGCACGTCGGTGGATTCGGTCCTGATTGCTTTCTAATTAAATTCAGCTGGTTTGCATCATTTGAATTAGAAAGCTTCCACTCAGCTTCCAATTAGACGAGCTGTCGGCCAATCAGGTTCATTATCGCCGACTCATCGTCGGCCTGATCACATTAATCTGTCCACTAAATTCATTTGCGGGGAGAAATGAAAATCATTCAACTCCTCTATAACGTTGAACTCAACGTTATAGAGGAGGAGTTGAAGTTCATTTAAGTTCCATTAAGTTCTATTAAGTTCTATTAAGTTAATTTAAGGTCCATTAAGTTCATTTAAGTTCCATTAAGTTAATTTAAGTTCAATTAAGTTCCATTAAGTTCAATTAAGTTCATTTAAGTTCCTTTAAGTTCCATTAAGTTTATTTAAGTTCCATTAAGTTTATTTAAGTTCCATTAAGTTTATTTAAGTTACATTAAGTTCATTTAAGTTCCATTAAGTTCATTTAAGTGCTCGTTTGGCTGCTCACTCGTTCATAATTGATCTACAGAATCGGAGCAGCAGACTCTCGTTGCTCTGGAAATGTGAATCTCGTGTAAATCTTTGAGTTTTGCTCTTTTTTAACATTTCATAATTCTGCGTCTCGCCTGTGTTACGACACGGATTTTGTGTCTCGTTGTGTGTCTTATTTTGAAGTCCTTGTGTCCCCTGTCTTCCTGTGGTTGGCCGCCCTGGTCCTGATTGGTTCCTCCTGTGTGATTGCTGGCCCCGCCCTCATTGTGTCCACCTGTGTCTCGTTCCTCCGTGTCCAATCACCTCCGCCTCCCTGTGGATGTAAACCCTGTTCGTCTCATCCCCGTGTGGCGTCGTTCCGTTTGGTCCGTGTTTTGTCGTCCTGTCTAGTTTGTGGGATTAAATATTGGTTTTGTAGAAGTTATGTTGGCATTCGGGTCCTCCCTCTCTCTCTCCCCCCCCTCTCTCCGTGACGCGTCATGACAGCCTGTTTATTGTGTATTCTTCTCAGATCCGGTGTGGTCAGCAGTCTGTGAGTTCCCCGGTATCGTGAAGACAGATGGTCTGTGAAAGGGAAGGCGCTTAATAAAATAATTAATAATAATAATTCCTGTCAAACTTTGACCAAAGCTCGTTGGTGGATGTGTGAAATGCATCACGTGCTTCTGAAGTACTTCTTTATTGGTCGTTGTTGCTCCGTAATCACAGTTTATTCTCTTGATGAGGTTTAATTATGGTGTCGGAAAATTTAAAAAAACATAAAACCCTTCCGACCGGCAATTTTTGACACAATTTGCAATTTGAGTAATTTTAGGAGAGCTTTTGAGATCGTTGACGTGGCGTAACGTCGTCAGGATGGTTTGAAGGGTTCTGTTCCAACATGTTTGTGAGGAATAGGGACCGTACTTCTTCTTTGATGGGTCTGGTTCGCTGCTGAAGGGCCACAAAGCAACACTCATGCATTAAAGGGCTTTCTGTGTGTATGTGTATGTGTGTCACTCATATTGTTATAAGTATTTCCCAACAATAGACAGAGAAATAACACTTTTTCCCGTTAGCTTAATTCCCGTGTGTCGGTAAAGACCCTGACCTCGTCTACATTGGCGAAACCATCAAAAGTATTTTTGGCAAACATGACATCATCGAGGAGAAACTTCTCCTTCAAGCCAGACACTTCAAACGAGGATCGGGGGGGAACCAATGGGAACCTCTCGTGGACGTAAGTCACGACGACCGCGATGGATCAGAGCGCGGCTCGTTTAGCGGCTCTCGCTCAATACCGGATTTTCGGAAATCTCAATTGATAAATATGAAGAGAGTTATAAAAGAAAACACGGGATGAAAAAAGGGAACAAATCGAAGTTGCCCTTTTAAAGAGTCGTTTTCTTAGTAGTAATGGAGCAACGTTAGCATTCCCGTCAGTGCTGCGTCTTCAACGTTAGCTCCCTAGTTTCTCCACTCTCCGGCTCGTTCCCTCAGCTCTGCTGCGGTCGGTTCTTCGTCAGCCCGGCGATGACAAAGTGTGAACAAACTAATTGTGTCGTGTGTTGACAGACATGTCGGCTAAAGATACCGCCATGACTTCTGTTTTAATTCAGGCTACAAGACGCCAGCGATGAAGGTTTACTCCTTCCTTCCTTCCCTCATCTCCTCCTCTTGAAGAGAAGGAAGCTTTCTGCAGGCCGTCCTCCTCTTCTTCACCCCGGAGGGCTGGAGGCTGAAGCTAGAACATCTGAGAAAACAGAGTGTGTGTGTGTGTGTGTGGGGGGGGTTCTTCCTTCCTTCCTTCCTGGTCTCTTTGCCTGGCTTCCTTCCCTTCTTGCCTTGCTTTCTTCCTTTCCTTCCTTCCATGTTTCCTTTCCTTCCTTTGTTTGCCTCATTGCCTGGTTTCCCTCCCTTCTTTTCTTCTTTCCTTCCTTCCCTTCCTTGCCTCATGCCTGTCTTCCTTCCTTTCCTTCCCTCCTTCATTTCCTTCCTTCCTCCCTTGCCTGGCTGATGTGGTGACCTTCCTCACGCCGTGGTGCCGGTGACCTCTCGACCTCCGGCCCCAGACGCTGGTTGAAGTGGAGCGTGGGCTCGTTGATCCTTCCTGCGGTCGGAGGGTCGGTGACCTCCCGCTCACTAAGAGGACGCAAGGACGCGACGGAAGGAAGCGACTCCGGTAGATATCGCTCCACTTCACAAGAGTGAATACAAACTCCCCGAATGAAGGTCACACAGGTTCAGACCACGAGACGAGGGCATCGGCCTCCTGGCCCCCGGGGGCCGAGCGGACGCCAGGGCATCGGCCTCCTGGCCCCCGGGGGCCGAGCGGACGCCAGGGCATCGGCCTCCTGGCCCCCGGGGGCCGAGCGGACGCCAGGGCATCGGCCTCCTGGCCCCCGGGGGCCGAGGGGACGCCAGGGCATCGGCCTCCTGGCCCCCGGGGGCCGAGGGGACGCCAGGGCATCGTCACCGCCTCTATTGTTGTGGTTTTTACCAGGTGAAGCGCCTCGTGTGTCTCTTTTAAAGTCCTCATCAAGTGTATTAACACTATTATATGAAGACTCAGGGCTCGATCTCACCAGACGCGCCTCTCAAAAAGGCGTCTCCCGCAAAACCATCGATCTCCTACGGTACGGCGCCCTTCAGACGCGCCTTATAAACGCCACGCGGCGTGTTTTTCTTGCGTCTTTCAGGCGCGTTTAAAAGTTAAAATATTCTCAACTTTAAGCACGAGACGCGGCGCTCATCAACGTCACACTCGGCCAAGGCAGCCAATCGGATCAAGCAGGAGGCTTTCCTTCCTGTTTTCACGAGGAGAGCCTCATATAGCGGTATTTAATGACGAAGATCTTTATAATCCTAAATCTAAACACGACTCAAACTGACTCCTGCTCGGTCGGAAGTGCAACTGAAAGCTTCGCCATCGAGACACAACTCATGGAACAGAGGGTGGTGTTCGCCGTACTCTTTCCTTTTGTAATGGTTACAGGTACTGGAACCCAAAAGCACGACAACCACAGGAATGCAGGAGGAGGCTGTTTACTTTCAGGCAGGGTCAGAACCGGGTGGTCCATCAAACAGGGCAACAAATCAACAAGTGTGGGCTTCGACCTATAAAACCTTTTTTAATTCAACAGTTGTGTTACAAAAAGGTGCGATACGCATCATGAATAATGTCGGCCACTATGAGCACACAAACCCTTTATTTTACAGATCACGTGTTATGAAATTTAATGATTTGGTTTATTATAAAACAATGCAGACAATGTACAGAGCTAAAGCAAAGTCACTGCAGACTGTGTACAAAGTTTATTTTCAATACATGAGTGTAAATATGATTTGAGAGATGTTTGTAAGTTCACGGTACAAAAGGCTAAAAAAGGGATTAAAAGATGTATTTCTGTTGGAGTCCAATTATGGAATAATGTTGAAATGGATGTAAGACTGGTGAACTCCTTTTTGGTTTTCAAGGGAATTATTTATAAAACAATTCTTGAGTTATAAATGTAATTAAAAAAGTATTAATATGGAAGATGTATGCGGTAGTATATATAAATATATTTTGTTTTTTATTTTGTTTATTGTTATTTTGTTGTTTTATTTTCTTCTTTATTTTATATTAATTTTCTGATTTATTTTGATTTCAATTTAGGATAGGAATTTATAAGCATTTTTTGCTTCTACCTATACCTTTTCAGTCTTTCTCTTTTGTTTAATATATAGGATAATATTGTATTGTATTTGATTTGATTGACTGAATAAAATACAAACAAAATCCAAAAGGGGCAGGCAAAATCTCAAGTCGGGTGAACAGGCAAACAGGGTCGTAACGGGCTGATCAGAACTAGGACTAGGAATTTGCTGGAAAGTTTGGCAACGACACACAAGACAATCTGGCAGAGGATGAGTGGAAGTGAGGGAGCTAAATAGTGAGGGACTAATGAGGGGATGGGCTGCAGGTGAGAAGGGCGTGAGGACCAGGTGAAGGGAATGAGGGACAATCAGGTGAGGATGACAGGATCTGGAATGACAGGAGAGTTCATTAAACATGTAATCAGGATGAATTTAACTAGGAAGGTGGGGAATTCGTGACACCTTTCTTTTTTTAAAATATCTTGAACCCAAACACAACGGTTGGTTGCGCGCGCAGGTCCGTCCACAGGCGCACCGCGCTGCTTTGCCCGGCGTATTTCTGACACCTCCATCTGCACCACCTCCACTCACCACCTCCTCTCACCACCTCCTCTCACCACCTCCTCTCACCACCTCCCCCGTCACCACCTCCTCTGTCACCACCTCCACCGTCACCACCTCCACCGTCACCACCTCCTCTCACCACCTCCACCGTCACCACCTCCCCCGTCACCACCTCCTCTCACCGTCACCACCTCCTCTCACCGTCACCACCTCCTCTCACCACCTCCTCTCACCGTCACCACGTCCTCTCACCACCTCCACCGTCACCACCTCCTCTCTGCACTAACACCCCAACTCATCGTCATGGTGATGTGTCTCACATCCGACATACATGTTGCTATTCTGTTGTCTCCAATGTCTTTTTTTATATTCATCCTGTTATATTGTTAATTACGTGTAGCCGGAGAAAAATTACCAATGAAGCTGATTCTGATTCTGAAATGTATTTATTTTTATTTTTTAAATTTATATTTTATTAGTGTTCAGAATCTCACATACACATATTTCAATTCTTCAGATTCTACGGATAAAGAGAAGTACAAAACTAAACAAAAAAAACACATATACAAATAAAGAAACAAAAACAATACCATAGTAACTAAACTATAAATAAAGCAGGGAGAAATCATTTTCCATAGAGTAAAGAAATACAGTCAGGCCTGAAAAGATTTTTTTTAAAAATATTTATCATATTGGTCATTTTGCTGAGAGAGAGAGAGGTCGTTCCATCTCACTATCAACAGAACCCATTGTTACGATGTTTCTGGCGCTCGTGTCTTTTTAAATATTCTATGACCTGCTTTTTATCTTTTTTTGTTTATTTATTTTTGCTTATTTGTTTTATTGTGTTTTTTTTACCGCACCATCTTTTACAGTGTATTGTTCTTTTGCTCTTTTAAATCTTGACATGTTGTGACGCCTGTTATGTCAAATTGTTTTAACTGACTACTGTCTGCACTTTGTCTGTGATGAGATCATAATAATAATATTAATAAACTTTACTTACTGAGCTCCATACAAAACACTCGTCAACACGTCGCCTGACATCCTCGTCGTGATGAGGAAACACTCACAAAAAAACTTATTTTAAATCGTCAAAAAACAAACCCATGGGATATTTCAACACATTATTCATGCAACACTTTTTCATACATGTACCTGTACAGGTACATATACATGTCTGAGACGGAGAGCTTTGTTACCGATAAAAGAAACGAATCCTGCAGCTCTAACTCTAACTTTTCAACTTCAACCCTTTTAGTACGTTTTTATTTCCGTGCGGCTCCGATGGCGAGGCGACCTTTCCACAAAGCGCCTGACCTTCTCTCAGCCGGAGCACCTTGCTGTCTGTCACGGCAAAAAATGACCTTACTCCATTTTTTCCTCGCCGCCGTTCCCACAACAACCACGTCGGTCTGAGTCCTGACCGCCAAGCGGCTCGCTCCGTCACCACGAAAGAGCTGCTCGGTAACAACAGACCAGCTGGAGAACATGACTCGTTATATAGAGCGGTGGAGGAGAGGTTGGAGGAGCAGTTGAGGACCGTTGGAGAAGCGGTGGAGGAGCAACTTGACTAAAACTCGATCTCTTTAAATAAAACAAACAAAACCCCAAAACCACCACCAATGTTTTTACAACTTATTTTTTTATGTATTTAGTTTAAATCGACGACGTAGAGCAGCTTAAAAAAGAGGTGAGCGCTCTCCGGGGGAAAAAACACGATAAGAGAGATTGCAGTTTCATTGCATGAGTTATGCCGTCCGTAACCTTGGCAACCCACCGGTCCGGAGGGGAGACGGCCCTGACATCGGGGGGGGGGGGGGGGGGTCATTTATCTCTCTCCGCACTTTGCCACCGGGAGCCGTTACTTCTCCGGCCAACGACTCAGAGACGGAGCCGCTTTTAAAAACCGGAGCGTGAATTGTTGTTCCTGTTCCTGCTCCTCCTCCTGCTCCTCCTCCGTGGGAGAAGGGCAACAATCTGACAGAACACGTCTCACTGAAACGTGTTTTTAAGCGACCGTCGATAGAAAAACCAGACAAGAAGAACGCCCGTTGCTCTTAAAATATGCTCTCGCTCTCTTTCTGTGCAACAAACAAAACCACATTGCACGGGAATTTCGATGAAATTGAGGTTGGTTCCTTTTGTCCAGGCGTTCAAAAACAAACCTGAACATCAGCTCTCAGGCTCTCAGGAGCCACGTTCAGCAGGAACGTCTGTGAGTGAGACTTCAGTCTGAGGCTCCCGGTGAGAGACGCCGTCTTCACGTCCGTCTGTAAGGGTTACAGGTAGTGTTGTTACGAGATGTGCCGACGCTTCGAAGCGTGTGTCGAGTCATGGAGGGGGCGTTTCCTCGAAGCGCGTATCGAGGCTTGCTTCGTTTAGGGGAGGAGCCAAAAATGATGACGTCCGAAGCCTCGCTGCCCGACTGTACCACGTGACTGCTTCGGGAAGTGGTTCAGATATTGCCGGGAGGTTTGACAGCAATATAAACACCTCAGGCTCCATTCAACATGTGGGTTGTTGGTTGAGAGTTTGGAGAGTTTAGAGAGAGAGATAGTTAGGAGAGTGAGGAGAGAGGGATAGGTGAGAAACTGTTATTTCTGAATAAAATGTCCCCTGTCCTGTCCGTCACTGTCCAAGTCACACAAGCATATTCAGTCCCCTCTTCCTAGTTACACACACACACACACACACACACACACACACACATTCACTGTCCTCTGCCTGCTTAAGCACATGCCATTTCCCTAAAGTGACATAATAACATTATTACACAACCTGCCATATCATAGGATACTACCATTTTGGGAACATTTACACACACAGAATACATAAAAAAAATATTTTATTATGCACATATGTGATAATTTTTGTACAGAAATGATTTGGTCATACATTTTTGTAATTCATAGTCATTCCCAACAGCCATAACAGACACAACAATGCAATGCATCACATTATGTGGTTCAGAAACAGCTGCCTGTGATTATGCACTTGGCCAGCAGGTGGTTTCGTGAGCACATGAAGCTTCGAGAAATGAACCCTTTCTCGAACCAATTGGCTGAAGTGGTTCGATGCCTCATGAGGCTTCATCTCACCATCACTAGTTACAGGTACTGGAACCCAAAAGCACGACAAACACAGGAATGCAGGAGGAGGCAGTTTACTGTGTGTTTCAGGCAGGGTCAAAACCAGGTAGTCAGTCCAACAGGGCAACAAATCCAAAAAAGGGGGCAGGCGAAACTTTGAGTCGGGTTAACAGGCAAACAGGGTCGTAACAGGCAGGTCAGGAATAAACTCTAATAATGCTGGAAGGTTTGGCCGTGACACACAAGACAATCTGGCAGAGGACGAGTGGAAGTGAGGGAGCTAAATAGTGAGGGACTAACGAGGGGATGGGCTGCAGGTGAGAAGGGCGTGAGGACCAGGTGAAGGGAACGAGGGACTAACGAGGTGATCAGAGGCAGGTGAGAAGGGCGTGAGGACCAGGTGAAGGGAATGAGGGACTAACGAGGTGATCAGAGGCAGGTGAGAAGGGCGTGAGGACCAGGTGAAGGGAATGAGGGACTAACGAGGGAGTGATCAGAGGCAGGTGAGAAGGGCGTGAGGACCAGGTGAAGGGAATGAGGGACTAACGAGGGAGTGATCAGAGGCAGGTGAGTAGGGCATGAGGACCAGGTGAAGGGAACGAGGGACTAACGAGGTGATCAGAGGCAGGTGAGAAGGGCGTCAGGACCAGGTGAAGGGAATGAGGGACTAACGAGGGAGTGATCAGAGGCAGGTGAGAAGGGCGTGAGGACCAGGTGAAGGGAATGAGACAATCAGGTGAGGATGACAGGAGAGTTAATTAAATGTGTAAGCAGGATGAATTTAACTAGGAAGGTGGGGAATTCGTGACACTGTCTTCACGTCCGTCATCACGTCCGTCTTCACGTCCGTCTTCACGTCAGAAGTTATTGACGTGATCTCGTCACATAATTTCCTTTTTCTTCACCCCCCGTAAAACATTTCGCCTTCAAAATTATTGTTTATACCCTCAATAATTAGACGGTCTATAGCAGCCCGGGTCATTAAATTGTCAATTTACAAAACAACAACACCGACAGTTCAGCGGCTACCGAGGTTTTTATAATGTTTTGACTTGGAGGAAAATCATTAATTAGAACTCAATAGCGTTATCGCACAATGTGCGACCTTTGTGTTCCATTACATCACGTCTGTAAACACAGAAGGAAAGGAAAGGAGATATGAGACGGAGGTGTTACATGGATGCTGAACACATTTTCATATTTGCTTCCTTGTAGCGGGTTCGTGTCCGGTGCTGACGCCTAACCAACCGTAGCATGAAAGAACGGTGGAATTAGCATGCTAGTTAGCCGACTAGCTCGGAGCCAAATGAGTAAATTATAACAACGTAATGCTCCCAGCCAGTGGCGGCTGGTGAAATTTGTGGGGGGGGGGGGGGGCGCAGTTTAAATATCACTCAACAATGAGAAGAAAAGAGGTTTTGAGTAGAATATTGTAAAAAACAAAGCTTTATTTCAAGAACACAGCGTGCTCAACACTATCAACACACTGTAACTTTGGGCATGAGCGGTTCAGAGCAGCTTTAAGGAACATTGGGTTGGGTTTCAGAGGTTTACAGAATAAAAGAGTTTCACCCTCACATGAAAGAGGTTCAGAGCAGAATAGAGTCAGAAAGAGATCACATGTTACATTGGGGGACAGAGTCGACCCACTATGTGTAAAGACAAGTAGCCTCCTCTCTTTAAAGTGGTCACTTTACTCTCTGGTTAAAGTCAATCATGTCTGTAACCAGCCTGTTTCATTATTCTGGAGGGAATGTGTCTGTTTTTCAGAACTTCTTCGTTGTGTTTCGATGTCAGTTCGGTCTCCTCCTGACTGTAAACAGGGTTAGCTTCAGGCTGTTAGCGAGTTAGCTTCAGGCTGTTAGCGAGTTAGCTTCATGCTCTTAGCTAGATAACTGCGGCAAGATTCGTGCTTTACACTTGTCTGAAGCTCTGTAGATCCCTCACCCTGTTGTAGTCCAGAGAGTTTCAGTCCCAGGACTTTGGAATAACAGACAGGGGAAACAAAAAAACAAATTACTCATGGAGCATTCAGCTAACCAGCTCCGGTTAGCATATCGGCTTGAGGAGAATCTCCGGGTGTACGTCCTCCCGCGGTCAGCGCTTTGCTGCAGAATTTTTAAATCCGGATGTTCGGGTCCCAACTCTTTCAGCCTCTTCTTGTCAATATCTGACCGTCGATTGAAAGGTGTTTGGTGTAGAGATACCAGAGTTTTCAGTCGCCGACGCCATGCTAACAACAAGCTTCTGCTAGCTATGTTGCTCGCGTACCTCCGTGGAGCTCTGGGCAGCAGGGTTGCCAGGTCTGTGTGACACAACCAGCCCAAAAACCAGCCCAATATCAGAACTCAAAATATGCCCGTGCCAAACCATATACACTGCTTTTAAAGTCCAACAGCATTGCTATCATTGCCAAATGTATTGTAATATCTACAAAGTAACAACATATGTTTAGTTTGCCAGCATTAAAAGCAGTTTTCCCTAAACAGTTATTTCACTTAGGTCCTAAAATGGCCTTGTGTAATTAGATACAGTATATTATCATAAATAAAATGTGTGTACGTGCTGATCTGGAGTCAGTTTGGTAGGATTTGGGTATGAATAAATTATTTCATTTAAAATATGGAATTTTATTTAAAGATATTCATGTAATTTGCATGCAAAATAGGTCTACCCGAACCAAGGACAACAAATTCAACCCGCGGCAACACTTCAAAAGTGGCCCGATTCCGCAGGAAAACCGCGGACCTGGCAACACTGCTCTATGGGCTGAGGGAACATACGGGTCTCTGATCTGCCGAATAGTCCAATCACGTGACCAGTGGCCATGGCGCACATTTTTGCGACCCAAGATTCACGTTTCATCCGCCAATGAGAAGCCGTCCTTGCCGAAACGACTGAAATATTTTCTCGATGCCGTACACACACATTGGGCCGGTGTCCTGAAGAAGGGGAGGGGCTTCTCTCCGTGATAATGGCGATATATTATATATTTTCACATTAACTTAAGTGGTTGTTGACATGCTGACGGTCTCCCACACACATTTAGCGCGTCAACGCGGTATATTTACTATTTAAATGATTTGGCATATAATGTTTTTTGACAGGAATTTTTTTTTTCTTCTTCTTTTTTTTTTTCATCTCAAAATTTTAAGAGGGGCGGCGCCCTCTATGGACGAACCGCCACTGCTCCCAGCACACACGTTGTCACACAGAAAAGCATTTCGCCATCATCAGATGAGTGACGACTCTTTTCTGGCTCATTTTCTATATGGTCCAATGTAGCATGAGAGCATCGTGGATGCTAGTTAGCCGACTAGCTCGGAGCCAAATGAGTAAATTATAACAACCGAATGCTTCATCCGCACATTGTTGTCACGGCGTAGGGAAGAACATCGCTATCGCTAACAATGGTTTGAAGCTAATTTTCGACACGCGCCAGTGTGGCATGAAAGAACGGTGGAATTAGCAAGCTAGTTAGCCGACTAGCTCGTAGCCAAAGGAGTAAATTATAACAACCTTTCGCCACACACTTTCTCACATGGAAAAGTGCTTCGCCATCATCAGATGGGTGACGACTCTTTCCGGCTCACTTCCTGTGCCTTCCAGTGGAGCATGAGAGCCGGGTGCAGTTGCCGTGCTAACTTAGCCAATTAGCCAGTCGCTAAATTGAGTACATCGTACAATGTAAATGCTTCCTCCACACTTTGTTGTCACAGCGTCGGGAAGCACATTGGTCTCGCTAACAATGTGCTAAGCTAATTTGATGTGGTCTAGTGTAGCATGACAGCATGGTGGAATTAGCATGCTAGTTAGCCGACTAGCTGGGAGCCAAAGGAGTAAAATATAACAACCGAATGCTTCCACCACACATTGTTGTCGCAGCGTAGGGAAGAACATCGCTATCGCTAACAATGGTTTCAAGCTCATTTTCTATATGGTCCAGTGTAGCATGACAGCACGGTGGAACTAGCATGCTAGTTAGCTGACTAGCTCAGAGCTAAAGGAGTGAAATATAACAACCTCTCCGGCTCATTTTCTGTACATTCTAGTGTAGCATGAAATAATGGTGCAATTACTATGCTAACGTAGCCAGTTAGCCAGCCACTGGATGGATGGTTCCGGTGTCGTATGAACGGTGGAGTTAGCGAGGCAGCTAGCAGTCCAGACGGACACGAGGTTCTTCATCCGTTTTGAGTGTTTTGAGCCTGTTTGGTGAATGTGAAGCGACCCCGAGCGACGCCCTCCTCTCATTGGTTGGATCCGGGTCCTGAACCTCGGGGCGTGACCCCGTTGCTCCGGCACGACGTGGACGTGAAACACGACGTCGCCTTTTCTTACCGATTGCCAGCAAACACCTTCCAGCCCGTTGTTCCGTTCTCCTGAATGAACGACTTGATGCCAACAGTCAGCGTAAAGCGCCGGCTGGTAACCACGGCGACGGCGGATGAAGTTGCTCAACGGGAGAATAATTACACGAACAAGACACTTTGACTCCTTTCGCTCCACCTGTGAGCGACAACCTTCCACTGCGAGGAGGAAGAAACAAATAAGTCTTCACACACTGTGCATCGACAACAACTGAGTCTGTGGACACCCCGGATTTAGATAAACAAGGATTTATTTCAGATAAATAAGGATTTATTTAGGATAAATAAGCATTTATTTAAGATAAGTATGTATTTCAGATAAATAAGGATTTATTTCAGATGAGGATTTATTTCAGATAAATAAGCATTTATTTAAGATAAGTATGTATTTCAGATAAATAAGGATTTATTTCAGATGAGGATTTATTTCAGATAAATAAGCATTTATTTAAGATAAGTATTTATTTCAGATAAATAAGGATTTATTTCAGATAAATAAGAGTTTATTGAAGATAAATCAGGATTTATTGAAGATACAGATTTATTTCAGATAAATAAGGATTTATCTCAGATTAGTAAGGATTTATTTCAGATTAATAAGGATTTATTTCAGATAAATAAGGATTAAAAAAAATAAGGATTAAAAAAAACAAAAATGTATTTAAGATAAATAAGGATTTATTTCAGATAATGATTTATTGAAGATAAATAAGCATTTTTTTAAGAAAGGTATTCATTTCAGATAAATAAGGATTTATTTCAGATAAGGGTTTATTGAAGATAAATAAGGATTTATTTCAGATAAGCATTTATTTAAGAAAGGTATTTATTTCAGATAAATAAGTATTTATTTCAAATAAGGGTTTATTGAAGATAAATAAGGATTTTTTTTGAAATATTTTTTTTCCAGATAAATACGTTTTTGCCCCTGATAAATAAGGATTCATACAACCGCCTCTGAATGCCTCGGCAGATATAGTCAGACGGCACGTGGAAAAGTCTATCGATAAATGTTAAGTACAAAAATAAACAATAACAAAGTAAAAGAACTCATTGGCTTCATGTGGAGAACAGAGTTATTATGGCTCGTATTACTTACTTTAATGGTTTTTATTACTTACTTTTAATGTACTGTAGCTTCACATTCTGTGTTTGTTTTATGTTGTTATTGTTTTATGTTTGTTATTGTTTCATGTTTATTCTTGTTTTATGTTTATTATGGTCTGTCAAGGGAAAACAGATGCTAACTAGCTGTGTAGCTACAATCTGGTCAAGAGCATCAAATGTACTTGGTCACATTTAAATAAAGATAATAATAATAATAATTATAATAATAATTATAATTACAATAATAATAATAATTAGAATTAGAATTACAATAATAATAATAATAAATACGTGGGAATAAAGATCACAAAAAGAAACTTCCTAAAATACGTCAATAAAGGATTTTACTTTTTGTAACGCTTGTGAATTCACGGCTAAAACCCCGACGGAGAGACGCCTCAGCCTCATGGACGTTAAAGAGGATCAAAGGTCACGGACCTGGAAGGAGGGGAGGATGGAGAGACTTCTGGTGGCGGTTTTGGGAAGTTCTCACAGTGAGTCCAAGGAGACGTAAACTATGGGCATCAATCCACCGGCCGGGGAGTCTAGTTCCCCCCCCCCCCCCCCCGGACCCCATGTTGTTCCAAACTCTTATTTGGAAGTTGACTGAGGAATGTGCTGCCGCGTCAGAGTCGGAGAGCTTTACAGACGGAGAAGCTCTTTTTTAAAAGGCAGGAAACCAGAGCAGGAAACCTGTGAGGGAATCGGTCCGTCAGCAGAGCGGAGCGCCACTTACCGCTTTTTATGCTTCAAACGCAATCACGCAACGCGGCTACATGCATTATTCACATGCCTCTATGTGGTCAGAAAAATAATAATACAATGCACTTTCCATCTTCGAAAGTAACAAGAACAATACTTTGTTACACTGACGCCGACTTCTCGTTCGAGCGGCGGACAGATGAAGATGAGGATGATGAGGATGAGGAAGGCACGGCGGGGCCGGTGAAGAGAACCGACGAGTTCATTTTACAGTAATTACTTGTGAAAAACATCACTTCCTGTCCCAGTTTCCAATATGACTTTGATTGCACGAGTTGTAAAGCGACTTCATTGATTTCAAGCCGCGTGAAGACGCTCCGACAGGTCGTCGTTTTGTTCATTTTGAAAGGTGCTCCGTCGTCGTGAGTCGCAGCGTCTCCGGCTGCGTGTTCACACGGAGGCGTCGACGCGGAGGCGCTCCCCGAAAACGCCAGAGGGCGAACGAAGAAAAGGACCCGCGAGGCTCCGAAGAGACGACGACGACTTGAAACGTCCGATAGCCGCAGAGCAACCGCCGCGACGGCGATGGAGGGGCGGAGGGATCTGGAAACCCGTGTTCTCATATTCAGGGTCGACTCCATGAGCTCTGCACACGCCCCGCTTTCACACCTCTAGAAGTTCATTGTTCTTTCTTGAATAAACCCTTAAATAGTATTTTTAACGCCTCTAAACGTTCATTATCATCCTTTGAATAATCCCTTAAATAGTGCTTTTAATGCCTCTAAAACTGAATTGTTCTCCTTTGTATAATATCTTCAATAGTGTTTTTATCAGTTAAATATTTGTGATTTTGTTGCACGCGTTAAGTAAAAACAATGAATTGCAAACGTTTAGTAAAAAAAGATGACGTCCCGAAAGATATTTTTTAGAGTTTTCTTTCGGGAAGTAGTCCGGGGCTTTTATTGTGAAAGGCATGAGGAAGTCGATCTGGCGTCCAGGATCAAAGGAGTGACGTCCCCGCGTTGGTTATTTCAAACGCGTCCGTTCCGCACGACGTGATTGGTCAACGTTGTAATTAGCGGCGGGAAAAGCTCAGAAAGAATCGACCCGGCGCTGAAACCTCGATGAGCTTCGTTCTCTTTCACCCGTCTGAGTGAAAACACGAAGGATGAAAACAATCGTTCAAAGAAAGAAAAAAGAAGGAAAATGCTTTGATGTGCAAATTAATCGCATGAAGAAGAAACAGAGAGAAACTCCTGCTGAGAGACGCCTCGTGAAAACAAATCCCCCAGAACTAAAACACGAAAACAATGTTTCCCGAGCATCGAGTCGAGACCGAAGAACCAACGTCTCACTGCAGAGGAGCAGAGGACTTCCTGTCTGAGTCTCACTGCAGAGGAGCAGAGGACTTCCTGTCTGAGTCTCACTGCAGAGGAGCAGACGACTTCCTGTCTGAGTCTCACTGCAGAGGAGCAGAGGACTTCCTGTCTGAGTCTCACTGCAGAGGAGCAGACGACTTCCTGTCTGTGAGGCTCAACTTCACAACACTAAACCTAACCAAGTAGTGAAGTCTTAAATGCCCCCCCCCCCTATAGATCACATGTCTGCTCTGGGCTGCAGTGATTGGTCGTTCCTGCTGCAGGTCCTCCATCCTCTCCGTCCTCTGATATTAATTTCCTCTGCGCCTAATAATTCATAACTCTCCATCGATCCTGCAGGCTCGATAATCTCGCGCTCTCGGTCGATCCGGAGGACGCCGCCACTGCATCACAATCAGGGGGGGGGGAGGGGCTCCGAGCTGCGTCCCACGTTTAGCTTGTTGTGCTCGAGCGTGACGGATAATTCAATTCAATGTCAATTCAGTTTATTTGTATCGCCCAATTTCACAAATTACTAATTAGTCTCGGAGTGCTTTACGATCTGTACACATAGACATCCCTGCCCCAAAACCTCACATCGGACCAGGAAAAACTCCCAAATAACCCTTCAGGGGAAAAAAGGTGACAAAGCCTCTTGAGGGAAGTGTCAGCGGCGGCCATTGGTCCGGTCAGCGGACGTCTCCTCTGGTCAGAGCGCTCCTCTCACGCCTCTCACTGGACGCCACTTCCATTTCACACGCTCACTCTGAGGGAAGTGCTCGGCCTCTTCTCCTGCGGCAACAAAAAGAGGCCGAAAGAAAACAAATTAAACGAGGCAAACGTGATTAAGTGAAGAGGGAAGAAGAATAACCTCTCTTATCAGCTCTTTAAACACGTGTCCACCAACCAAAAGCCTCTCGCATCGTAAAGGACCGGCGCCGGTTTCCAGATGGGTCGGTGTCAAGGACTCTGCGGGCCGATGTGATTGGATGGATGTTCTGAGTCTGCGGGCGGCGCCATTAATCTCCCCCTGATCCACCTGAGCAGGTGAGGCTCAACGAGGCCTCCAGACGGAGAGATGTGACGGACTGAAGAGTGACCTTCACAGGTCGCTGGGCCCGACCTCCTCTTCTTTTCCTTTCTGCCTTCAGAATACCAGACCACACACACACACACTCACACACACTCACACACACTCACACACACACACACGCCACACCACACACACACACACCACACACACACACACCACGCACACACACACACACACAGACCACACACACACATGGAGCTCGATGGAGGCGCCGTTACATTACGAGCTCGGAGTCACCGTGAGCCTTCAGCCGTGACATCATGCAGACACGATAACAACACGCCGCTTTGCCGACGCAATTGAATGCATCACACGCGACCCGCTAACAGGCTGCTCGGTGTGCGGAGAGTCGACCCCCCCCCAGAGGAACCATTCAGAGCTTTAAATGCTCATCAAGCTAACCTAACCTAACCACGTATTTAAGTCTTTTCATGAATCTTAAACCTAACCATCTAACTGAGTTTCCTGTGAAAACGGAAGTTTATTTTGAAAAGACCGTGTGCACGAAGCGTGACACATTTAATAAGAAAAGGACAGATTACTTAACAATACCCTAAAGTTATCATATATAGAATAATATAACAAACAAAATAATAAATCCAGCAGCACATTTCTGAACTAAGTATAAATAATACTATATCCAGAAATATAATGCCGTTTGCAACAGAATTTCCGTGACTCCTAACATCCTTTGAGATGTTCTGATGTTGGGCATCGAACCGTCTTCACTCTGGACTTCGCCTTTACTTCATTCCACGACCTCTTTTTCGTCGCGGTGTGTTCAGGGACCCCCTCGTCTCCACCGCGCTGTAATCGCGGCCCCTCGCTCGGGTTCCTCATCCACAGTTTGCGGGCGCCTTCCCTCCGGAGGGCTCTTTCTAGAGCATACTAAATTGGTTTCACAAACCTTTGATTAGACGATCCCCCCTCCGCCCCCGACTTCCATTATGTTTTCCGTCCATGAGCGATCGCCCGCACGGCGAGATGAAGGACCGGCCGGGGAGCCGAGGCGCCGAGGCGGACGGGACGCCGTAATGAAATGAAATGAGGCGTGAACGTTGTCTGTTGCTGTTATCACTTAAGAACATGTCTGACGGGTAAAGGGACCTGAGAGATCGGCGCTCTGCTTAATTCCGTACCACCTTGATGCTATCCACTGATGTTGGGAAGGTTCATCTATATGCTGAGGACGCTTCAGCACATTTTGATACGGAGTCTCTGGAGAGAGAGAACAGGGGGAAACAATCTGTCCAGCCTCTGTGTATGTGAAGCATCAGCAACGTTCTGACAAATTGGCAACCGTTAAAATGTTGGCGAATTGGCTATTAGCAGTTCCTCTTTGAGAGGAACCCGTGCTCGGATAACAATCACGGGATTTAATCCACGAGGAGCATTTTATGCTCCGTTCCTTAGCAAAATAATGGACTCATAATATTCAGATAATGTTGAAACGCGTGCCTGTGAGTTCAGATTCGGCTGCGTAATGAGTTGCATGATATCTGTCAAAATGCAACAATCTGGTTGTTGAAGTGCCGTAATTACCGAATTACAGCAACTGGCTTCCCTGTCGTCTTCACAGCACCGGCCCCTTTTTATTTTAAGGATTTTTCCTCCCTGGTAAAAGACAAAGATGCACGTTCGAGACCTTTTTATGATGTCGGCTATAAAACAGGATCTATTGGAATTCATTATTTCCGAGTTTGTCCAGCGGGAGAAACCAAAACGTTTGTAGAACTCGGCCATGAAGTCTCGAGTAAGCATTTCACCCTCACTCGAGGAGAAGTGACTGAAGTAGTCCCGGTGTGAAGTCCTCAGCCGGTGGGAGAGAGTCAAGAGTTCAGAGAGTTCAGAGTTCAGCGAGTCCAGAGTTCAGAGAGTTCAGAGTTCAGAGAGTCCAGAGTTCAGAGAGTCCAGAGAGTTCAGAGTTCAGAGAGTCAAGAGTTCAGAGAGTCCAGAGTTCAGAGAGTCCAGAGTTTCCACCGGCGTCAATGAGAAGTCAGATAACAGAGAATCACAGTGAATGTAACACGTTGTCACGTTGAGGCGTGGAGGGGGGGGGGGAGGTGGATCCACACGGAGAGTACAGAGGAGCCCGGGGACAAGGTCACCGGGACAAGGTCACCAGGGACAAGGTCACCGGGGACAAGGTCACTGGGGACCAATTGGGCCAAGGCCAAAGGGGCCAAGGGGGTCAAGGCTACTAGGGACAAGGCCACCGGGGACAAGGCCACCGGGGACAAGGCCACAGGGGACAAGGCCACAGGGGACAAGGCCACAGGGGACAAGGCCACAGGGGACAAGGCCACAGGGGACAAGGCCACAGGGGACAAGGCCACAGGGGACAAGGCCACAGGGGACAAGGCCACAGGGGACAAGGCCACAGGGGACAAGGCCACAGGGGACAAGGCCACAGGGGACAAGGCCACAGGGGACAAGGCCACAGGGGACAAGGCCACAGGGGACAAGGCCACAGGGGATTAGGCCACCGGGGATTAGGCCACCGGGGACAAGGCCACAGGGGACAAGGCCACAGGGGATTAGGCCACAGGGGACAAGGCCACAGGGGACAAGGCCACAGGGGACAAGGCCACAGGGGACAAGGCCACAGGGGATAAGGCTACTGGGGACAAGGCCACAGGGGACAAGGCCACTGGGACAAGGCCACAGGGGACAAGGCCACAGGGGACAAGGCCACAGGGGACAAGGCCACAGGGGATAAGGCCACATGGGACAAGGCAAAGGGCACAGGGGACAAGGCCACAAGGGACAAGGCCACATGGGACAAGGCCATAGGGGACAAGGCCACAGGGACAAGGCCACAGGGGACAAGGCCACAGGGACAAGGCCACAGGGACAAGGCCATAGGGGACAAGGCAAAGGGCACAGGGGACAAGGCCACCGGGACAAGGCCACAGGGGACAAGGCTACCGGGACAAGGCCACAGGGGACAAGGCCACCGGGGACAAGGCCACAGGGGACAAGGCCACAGGGACAAGGCCACAGGGAACAAGGCCACAGGGGACAAGGCCACAGGGACAAGGCCACAGGGACAGGGGACAAGGCCACAGGGACAAGGCCACAGGGACAAGGCCACAGGGGACAAGGCCACAGGGGACAAGGCCACAGGGAACAAGGCCACAGGGGACAAGGCCACCGGGGACAAGGCCACAGGGGACAAGGCCACACGGGACAAGGCCACCGGGGACAAGGCCACAGGGGACAAGGCCACATGGGACAAGGCCACAGGGGACAAGGCCACAGGGGACAAGGCCACAGGGGACAAGGCCACAGGGGACAAGGCCACAGGGGACAAGGCCACCGGGGACAAGGCCACAGGGGACAAGGCCACAGGGGACAAGGCCACAGGGGACAAGGCCACGGGACAAGGCCACAGGGGACAAGGCCACAGGGGACAAGGCCACAGGGGACAAGGCCATAGGGGACAAGGCAAAGGGCACAGGGGACAAGGCCACCGGGACAAGGCCACAGGGGACAAGGCCACAGGGGACAAGGCCACAGGGGACAAGGCCACAGGGGACAAGGCCACAGGGGACAAGGCCACAGGGGATAAGGCCACAGGGGACAAGGCCACCGGGACAAGGCCACAGGGGACAAGGCTACCGGGACAAGGCCACAGGGGACAAGGCCACCGGGGACAAGGCCACAGGGGACAAGGCCACTGGGACAAGGCCACAGGGGACAAGGCCACAGGGGACAAGGCCACAGGGGACAAGGCCACCGGGGACAAGGCCACATGGGACAAGGCCATAGGGACAAGGCCACAGGGACAAGGCCACAGGGGACAAGGCCACACGGGACAAGGCCACCGGGGACAAGGCCACAGGGGACAAGGCCACAGGGGACAAGGCCACAAGGGACAAGGCCACATGGGACAAGGCCATAGGGGACAAGGCAAAGGGCACAGGGGACAAGGCCACCGGGACAAGGCCACAGGGGACAAGGCCACAGGGGACAAGGCTACCGGGACAAGGCCACAGGGGACAAGGCCACCGGGGACAAGGCCACAGGGGACAAGGCCACAGGGGACAAGGCCACAGGGGACAAGGCCACAGGGGACAAGGCCACAGGGGACAAGGCCACAGGGGACAAGGCCACAGGGACAAGGCCACCGGGACAAGGCCACAGGGGACAAGGCCACCGGGACAAGGCCACAGGGGACAAGGCCACAGGGGACAAGGCCACAGGGGACAAGGCCACAGGGGACAAGGCCACAGGGGACAAGGCCACAGGGGACAAGGCAAAGGGCACAGGGGACAAGGCCACCGGGGATAAGGCCACAGGGGACAAGGCCATAGGGGACAAGGCCACAGGGGACAAGGCAAAGGGCACAGGGGACAAGGACACCGGGGATAAGGCCACATGGGACAAGGCCATAGGGGACAAGGCAAAGGGGACAAGGCCACAGGGGACAAGGCCACAGGGGACAAGGCCACAGGGGACTAGGCCACAGGGGACAAGGCCACCGGGGACAAGGCCACAGGGACAAGGCCACAGGGACAAGGCCACAGGGGACAAGGCATAGGGACAAGGCCACAGTGGACAAGGCCACAGGGACAAGGCCACAGGGACAAGGCCACAGGGGACAAGGCCACAGGGGACAAGGCCACAGTGGACAAGGCCACAGGGGACAAGGCCACAGGGGACAAGGCCACCGGGGACAAGGCCACAGGGGATTAGGCAACAGGGGACAAGGCCACCGGGGACAAGGCTACTGGGGACAAGGGCATAGGGGACAAGGCCACAGGGGACAAGGCAAAGGGCACAGGGGACAAGGACACCGGGGACAAGGCCACCGGGGACAAGGCCACAGGGGACAAGGCCACAGGGGACAAGGCCACAGGGGACAAGGCCACATGGGACAAGGCCACAGGGGACAAGGCCACAGGGCACAGGGGACAAGGCCACAGGGGACAAGGCCACATGGGACAAGGCCACAGGGGACAAGGCCACAGGGGACAAGGCCACAGGGGACAAGGCCACAGGGGACAAGGCCACCGGGGACAAGGCCACAGGGGACAAGGCCACAGGGGACAAGGCCACAGGGGACAAGGACACCGGGGATAAGGCCACAGGGGACAAGGCCACAGGGGACAAGGCCATAGGGGACAAGGCAAAGGGCACAGGGGACAAGGCCACCGGGACAAGGCCACAGGGGACAAGGCCACAGGGGACAAGGGCATAGGGGACAAGGCCACAGGGGACAAGGCCATAGGGGACAAGGGCATAGGGACAAGGCATACCGGGACAAGGCAAGGCACAGGGGACAAGGCCACGGGACAAGGCCACGGGACAAGGGCATAGGGACAAGGCCACAGGGACAAGGCAAAGGGCACAGGGGACAAGGACACCGGGGATAAGGCCACAGGGGACAAGGCCACCGGGGACAAGGCCACAGGGGACAAGGCCACAGGGGACAAGGCCATAGGGGATTAGCACAGGGACAAGGCCACAGGGACAAGGCCACAGGGACAAGGCAAAGGCACAGGGATAAGGCCACAGGGACAAGGCCACAGGGACAAGGCCACCGGGGACAAGGCCACAGGGCACAGACAAGGCCAGGGACAAGGCCACCGGGGACAAGGGCATAGGGGACAAGGCCACAGGGGACAAGGCAAAGGGCACAGGGGACAAGGGCATAGGGGACAAGGGCATAGGGGACAAGGACACCGGGGACAAGGCCACCGGGGACAAGGCCACCGGGGACAAGGGCATAGGGGACAAGGGCATAGGGGACAAGGCAAAGGGCACAGGGGACAAGGCCACCGGGACAAGGCCACCGGGGACAAGGGCATAGGGGACAAGGGCATAGGGGACAAGGCCACAGGGGACAAGGCAAAGGGCACAGGGGACAAGGACACCGGGGATAAGGCCACATGGGACAAGGCCATAGGGGACAAGGCCACAGGGGACAAGGCCACAGGGGACAAGGCCATAGGGGACAAGGCAAAGGGCACAGGGGACAAGGCCACCGGGACAAGGCCACAGGGGACAAGGCCACAGGGGACAAGGCCACAGGGGATAAGGCTACTGGGGACAAGGCCACAGGGGATAAGGCTACTGGGGACAAGGCCACAGGGGACAAGGCCATAGGGGACAAGGCAAAGGGCACAGGGGACAAGGCCACCGGGACAAGGCCACCGGGACAAGGCCACAGGGGACAAGGCAAAGGGCACAGGGGACAAGGCAAAGGGGATAAGGCCACCGGGGACAAGGCCACAGGGGACAAGGCCACAGGGGATTAGGCCACAGGGGACAAGGCCACAGGGGACAAGGCCACCGGGGACAAGGCAAAGGGCACAGGGGATAAGGCCACAGGGGATAAGGCCACCGGGGACAAGGCCACAGGGGACAAGGCCACCGGGGACAAGGCCACAGGGGACAAGGCAAAGGGCACAGGGGACAAGGCAAAGGCCACAGGGGATAAGGCCACCGGGGACAAGGCCATGTGAATGTTGAAATATAAAACGAAAGCAGACGTTGTTCCCGTCTCACGTTCCCAGCGTCGTTGTTTTGCTCTCGTGGGACGCGACACAATTCTTCCGCGCCGCAAATAATGCCGTCCCATCACGGCTCGCACCGCGGAGGGGCGGCGTGGAGGAGAGGCGGCGTGAAGGGGGGGGCGGCGTGAAGGGGGGGCGTGGAGGGGGTGGGGTGGCGTGAAGGGGGGGCGGCGTGGAGGGGGTGGGGCGGCGTGGAGGGGGGGCGGCTCCAACTGACACGGGGTCTAACTCTTTCAACAATATATATAAATATTCACGATCCGTTACTTATAAGCGAGTTCCATCAGACGTGTCAACGTTAGCTCTGGTTCCTCATCGCCGTGGCGAGGATTCAAACGGCCTCCAGGGATCCGAGGGCCGCGTCTCTTCTGGTGAACCGGCTTCATGCACCGCCGTGTGTGTTCCCGTGTCCCCGTGTTCCCGTGTCCCCGTGTCCCCGTGTCCCCGTGTCCCGTGTTCCCGTGTTCCCGTGTCCCGTGTTCCCGTGTCCCCGTGTCCCCGTGTCCCGTGTCCCCGTGTCCCGTGTCCCCGTGTCCCGTGTTCCCGTGTCCCGTGTCCCGTGTCCCGTGTCCCGTGTTCCCGTGTCCCCGTGTTCCCGTGTCCTCGTGTCCCGTGTTCCCGTGTCCCCGTGTTCCCGTGTCCGTGTCCCGTGTCCCGTGTCCCGTGTCCCCGTGTCCCGTGTCCCGTGTCCCCGTGTCCCGTGTCCCGTGTCCCGTGTCCCCGTGTCCCCGTGTTCCCGTGTCCCCGTGTCCCCGTGTCCCCGTGTTCCCGTGTCCCGTGTCCCGTGTTCCCGTGGCGGTGAGTGTCTCCCTGATGCAGGTCTGATGATCTGATTCTCTCTCCATGGGACCCAGCAGTGATTTATGGTGTCACCTCCTTCTTTGAATAAAAGCGCATCAGAAAGGCGGCATTAGCATCCGCCGCTGCCTGAGCGTTGTAATCCAGCCTTGAATAATTCCTGGTGTAATCAGCGGTGCGCGGATCCTGGGGTGATTTATTATCGGCTAAAAATGATAACCGGAGTTGACGAAGCGTGAATGCATTAGAGGGAGCGGCGGCGGCGTTAATGCGTCGCGGGAACACTCACCGCTCTAAAGAATACAGAGGGAGGCGCCGGACAAAACAACAACAATAACAATAACAATAGGAGTTATAATCATATGTCTGTACTTCATTCTTCAATCAACTGGCTTTGTTTATGTTGTCAACGTAGCAACGTTAAGCCAAGTTCACAAGACGCGACACACACACACTCTCACACACACACACACACACACACACACTCTCACACACACTCACACACCAACCCTGTATCACAAAAATTACGTTCCCCCAGACCTAAAATGCAATTTGCAGTTACGTTTGACTGAAACTTATTTCTCTCCAGATTGCACGGGCTGCACGGTGGTGCAGTGGCTAGCACTGTCGCCTCACAGCAAGAGGGCCGTGGGTTCAATTCCCGGTGTGGGCGGTCCTTCTGTGTGGAGTTTGCATGTTCTCCCCGTGGCAGCGTGGGTTCCCTCCGGGTTCTCCGGCTTCCTCCCACAGTCCAAAGACATGCTGCAGATTAATTGATCTCTAAATTGCCCATAGGTGTGAATGTGAGAGTGAATGGTTGTATGTCTCTATATGTGCCCTCGATGGACTGGCGGCCTGTCCAGGGTGTCCCCTGCCTTCGCCCTATGTCAGCTGGGATCGGCTCCAGCGCCCCGCGACCCGAATGAGGATAAGCGGTATTGATAATGGATGGATGGATATATTATATATATAGGACACAGACAGTGGTCTATACATATATATATATTTACCTGGGTGAATGTCCTGTGTTTGTTGACCCTTGTGGTCTTTTTTCTTGTTATCATCTCACACCAGTTGCTTTTCATCTGTGGTTTTACATAAAACGAACAACTCCCCCCCCCCCTTCCCCCCACAGACCACTTCCACATGGAATAAATCCAAAAAGCCACATTAGACCGGCAGCCTTATAAAAATGAATCTGTTCCTCTCTGCCACTGATACGCCTCCCGGGGGTCATGGAGTGGGAATGAGGTCACCGTGACCGCCCCCCCCCCCCCCAAAACACACACACACACACACTCACACACACTCACAGCACGTGAGCTTAAAGTCAAGGCGAGTGGACGTGCCGACGGCCGATGAGACACCGGCCCCGACCGGCCGGCGGGAGTCCAAACACAACCTCACACCTCGTGTATCACCTCGGATATGAAGCCCCCCCCCTTCTCCCTCAAAGGGTCAGCGATGTCAAGGTGATTTTTAAATTGGTCAACACCGTCTCGATGCATTTATTATCTCTGGACGTTTTCGGCCCGTTGACTTCATAATAAGCGCATTAATTATTCACAGATAGGTCAACAGTAGAGACGGCTCGGGGAGTTTGTAGTTTGTTATTCGCGGTGAGATTCTCCTTCCACAACTCTGCTGCTTTTTTTTTAGGGGAAATTGGATTTTCTACAAGTCGGCTCCATGTGGCATTTTTTCTTCCACCTCACCCTCCAGCCGTCCGATGAAAGTGTTCTTCTGTATTTTTTTAGGGTTCTGGTGATTCCAGAAAGCCTCGGAGGGTCTGGGGCCCCTCCTCCCTCCTCCCCTCCTCCCTCCTCCTCCTCCACCAGCTCAAAGGCCCCGTAAGGAACCGGCTGGACACCTTCTTTTGGGGTGGTACGACCCAGTTTGAGCCGTATTCATAAAGCAGCCATATGTGTTCTGGACCGGGTTCTCCGGGCGGTTCTGCGACTTCAGCTCGAGTCAACAATGAGAAGTTGATTCAATCGAAGAGGCTTTTGATTTGTTGAGATGAGTCACTTCCTTCTTTTAAATGGAATCGTGATGGGGTGTAAAAAATGTGAAGGATTTGAACCCATTTAAGGAGGTTTTATTTACGCTTTAGGCTCTTTACTTTGTTCTAAATGGTCCCAGTTAAAGGGACAGTGCGGTGGTAAATGGCCCCAGTTAAAGGGACAGGGTGGTTGTAAATGGTCCCAGTTAAAGGGACAGTGCGGTTGTAAATGGTCCCAGTTAAAGGGACAGGGTGGTTGTAAATGGGCCCAGTTAAAGGGACAGGGTGGTTGTAAATGGCCCCAGTTAAAGGGACAGTGCGGTTGTAAATGGTCCCAGTTAAAGGGACAGTACGGTTGTAAATGGTCTCAGTTAAAGGGACAGGGTGGTTGTAAATGGTCCCAGTTAAAGGGACAGGGTGGTTGTATGAGGTACTTCTTCTTTGTCAATATACTATCTGAACCTATTTGTAAATGTGTTTTGTTTGGCTACATATTTTTTGGTTTTGTTAGTTAATTTAATATTATTATTTTTGTATATATTGTGCAGTTTTCAGATTTTTCTATTCTTTTTGTATAATTCTTTTTGTATATATTATGAATATTCTAATCTTTTTTAGGTATATTGGGCATTTAAAAAATATATGTTTTATTGCTAACATTGTATTTATAGATGCTGCTGTTGCAAAATAAATGATCTTGGGGCAATAATAAAGTATTTAAACACCTAAAGTGACCACATCGGGCCATATTTCCAATGTTTTTGGACGGACTCTTTGAAGAGGTCACAGATCAGTTTGACTTGAGGAAAGTTCCATCTGATGGCAAAATAATCTAAATATAGTATACAGTTGAAATGAAATTGTTTATTTATAAGTGTCTAAAATACCCCCCTCCTGGTTCTCCAGCTGTTCCTCCATCTGTAGTAATACACTGACTATGGAGAAGAACCACATACCCCCACACACACACACACGTTCCTAACACCAGAACTATCCCTTTAATCTTTTTCATTACAAAAACAGAGCAGTGAGACCAAATGCCTTTCTTACGAAATATATTAATTATCGTCATCTGTAGAGCGAAGTGAATAACACCTGAAACCGGCATCCTGTCCCCGGTGATATTGCGACTGCCAATTCGGGGACATTTGCATTCAGATTAGCTCAGATTTAAACATTGCAGCTGCCGAGTGCCAAACAATGAAACGGTCCCCATCGGCAGGAAGATGGAGTTAAACCGTCACCGTGACGGAGAGAATTGGCACGGCGGTACATTTCTCCGATGGAACTGTAATCTGAAAGAAGGGAAAAGGGTTCAAAGAGAAGTCAGAAAACGAGGAAGAGTTGGCCCTCGTCCTCCAGAGCCGACGCGGTGATCACTGTGCGAGTCTCGTGAAGGTCGGCTAGCGATGGAGGTGAGAAGTCAGGACGGACTCTGACGGAGAGCGTCGAGTCTGAAGGATCTGAAGGCTGACGGAGAGCAGACTACACCTTTTCTTTCCTCGGAAAGGATGTTGCGTACGCCTGTTGCTTCGTCTGCATCGCCAGAGCAACCCGGACTAGCTTCAACTAGCTTCTGAAGCTAAGACTAGCTTCTAATAGCTTCTGAAGCTAAGAATAGCTTCAACTAGCTTCTGAAGCTAAGACTAGCTTCTACTAGCTTCTGAAGCTAAGACTAGCTTCTAATAGCTTCTGAAGCTAAGACTAGCTTCTGACGCTAAGACTAGCTTCTACTAGCTTCTGAAGCTAAGACTAGCTTCTACTAGCTTCTGAAGCTAAGACTAGCTTCAACTAGCTTCTAAAGCTAAGACTAGCTTCTACTAGCTTCTGAAGCTAAGACTAGCTTCTACTAGCTTCTGAAGCTAAGACCAGCTTCAACTAGCTTCTGAAGCTAAGACTAGCTTCTACTAGCTTCTGATGATAAAACTAGCTTATGATGCTACAACTAAAGCTTCTGATGCTAAGTATAGATTATAATAGCTTACGATGCTAAAACTATCTTCTGATGCAAAAACTAGCTTCTGATGCTAAAACTAGCTTCTGATGCTAAAACTAGCTTCTAGCTCCTGACGCTAAAACAAGACTTTTAAAGCGGTGCCAGAAGCAGATAATTAAAGCCGACGCCCCCTTTGGTCATATTCACCGGAGTTCATGACGTATTGATCGGTGATTGGCAGATTGCTCCTCGACTGACGACGCTGGAGAAACCCAGAGAAGCTGTATTCTAGGAGCCCTCCTCGTTGTGTGGAACAGGGCCATTCATCTCGCCGCATGCTAACGGGGCCTCCCTCCGTGACGCGCTGCGTCTACAAACCAATGCGATTGATTAATTGTGTAATTACAGCCACTTGTGTCTGGCTGCAGTAGCTGGTGCATGCTAAGGGTTCGTAAAGGTAAAGACCCCCCACAACCTTTTTGGACATACTAACGTTTTAGCACCGATAAAGATTTTATTTTACGTTTTCCACACAGACCGCGGCTCCGCATCCCGTGTGGAGCAGGTTCGTCATACGTGACCTCCGGAAGCATAACAACTACGGACTGGAGCTGTGTTTATGATGAATGTATAATAATAAATAAACGTGGGAGAAATGCGGCTCGATAAAAGTCAGATAGACTTTATTAATGATTAAATACAAGAAAATAGTTTCGATGTATTCGCTTCCAAATAAAATCCAATAATAACAATAAAGTTAGAGATATTTATATTATTTTAAAGACTTTTTTTATCAATGAAAAGAAAAAATGCATTTATATAAAGAGTCCAGAGGAAATAGATTGTATTGAAAATCAAACAAAGGTGGAAGTGGGCCGGAACTCTCCTCGATGCCAAAGAGAGGTGAGAAAGAAGAGAGGAAGAAAACAGACTTCCTGTTTTTCCACATTTCCATCGGTTCATGAAATCAAGTGAAGATGAAACATGAAAAACACAAGATGGAAAAAAATGATTAAAATAACATCTGCTAAAAATAACATGAATAGAACCACGACACATCACGAGGGTCTCAAAGGATGACATAACACACACACACACACACATTCATATACACGGTCACACACACACACACATTCATATACACGGTCACACACACACACACATTCATATACACATTCATACACACATTCATACACACATTCATACACCCGTTCATACACACGGTAATACACACATTCACACACACATTCAGACACACACACACACATTCATATACACGGTCACACACACACACACATTCATACACACACACATTCATATACACATTCATACACACATTCATATACACGGTCACACACACACACACATTCATACACACACACATTCATATACACATTCATACACACATTCATATACACGGTCACACACACACACATTCAAACACACACACATTCATACACACTTCATACACACATTCATACACCCGTTCATACACACGGTAATACACACATTCACACACACATTCAGACACACACACACACACACATTCATGTACACGGTCACACACACACACACATTCATACACACACACATTCATATACACATTCATACACACATTCATATACACGGTCACACACACACACATTCATACACACACATTCATATACACATTCATACACACATTCATATACACGGTCACACACACACACATTCATACACACACACATTCATATACACATTCATACACACATTCATACACACATTCATACACCCGTTCATACACACGGTAATACACACATTCACACACACATACACACACACATTCATATACACGGTCACACACACATTCACACACACCCTCACACACACCTCTTCATCCCAACATGGCGTCTGAAGGTGGACTTCTCGAGTGGCGACGTGGTGCTAAGCTGCGGTCGCTCCCCTCAAACCTCCCATCACTCACTCGGTGGAGAGAATTGAACCCCCCCCCCACACACACACACACACACATACCACTGCTCAAAACTCGTTGATCAGTCATCATCATCATATGTTGGTGCCTTCAAAGAAAAAAACATCACAACAATTCAATAAAAAAATCTCCAGCAGAAGGAAAAAAGTACAAATAGAACAAATCGCCACGATGTATCAAACCAAAAGGTTCCAGCAGGAACACGTTGTTTACGTTTATATTCAGTCCATAAATCTAATCTGTCATCACAACCACGACACTTCGTCTGTGTGGCGGTGACATCGGGTCTTTTTGTGAAAGGGTTGTATCGCGAATTCAACATCGGCGAAAGAGAAGTGATGTCATCCCGGGTGATGTCATCGCGGGTGAAGCGCCTTGTGTCAGATATTCTGAATAGAGAAAGAAAAGCCTTTTGTTACACAGTGTCGACTTAAGATGCTTTGGTGTGTGTGTGTGTGCGTGTAATATATATATTGTACACATAATATATATATATATTTTCTAATATAATATATATACACATATATATACATATATATTATATACATATTCTAAATAATAAATATACTGTATATATATAATATATTTATTATATATAATATATATATTATATATGATATATTTATATATAGATATATATTTATATTATATACATATTATATAATATATATATATATTATATACATATTCTAAATAATATATTTTCTGTATATAATAAATTTATTATATATAATATATATATAATATATTATATATATACATATTATTTATATTATATACATAATATGTATAATATATATATATTATAATATATATATATATATAACATATAATATATATAATATACATATTATAAATAATATATATACTGTATATAATATATTTATTATATATAATATATATATTATACTGTATATTATATACATTATATATATACAGGACTGTCTCAGAAAATTAGAATATTGTGATAAAGTTCTTTATTTTCTGTAATGCAATTAAAAAAACAAAAATGTCATGCATTCTGGATTCATTACAAATCAACTGAAATATTGCAAGCCTTTTATTCTTTTAATATTGCTGATTATGGCTTACAGCTTAAGAAAACTCAAATATCCTATCTCTAAATATTAGAATATCATGAAAAAGTATACTAGTAGGGTATTAAACAAATCACTTGAATCGTCTAATTAACTCGAAACACCTGGAAACACATTTTCAAATGTTTGATTTTGTTTTGCTGTTATAAATCTTTTTTTTACTTGGTCTGAGGAAATATTCAAATTTTATGAGATAGGATTTTAGAGTTTTCTTAAACTGTAAGCCATAATCAGCAATATTAAAAGAATAAAAGGCTTGCAATATTTCAGTTGATTTGTAATGAATCCAGAATGCATGACATTTTTGTTTTTTTAATTGCATTACAGAAAATAAAGAACTTTATCACAATATTCTAATTTTCTGAGACAGTCCTGTATATAGCCGTCTGAGCATTTCCTTTCAACTGATGGTCTCATTGAGAAGAACCGAAACACAGAAGCAGATTAGTATTCATGGAGAACCACGAGGCCTCTCGGGTATCTCTCTCTCTCTCTCCCTCTCTCTCTTTCTCTCTCTCGTTGTATTTGTTTTCTGATTGAGCGTCACATACCCGCCTCCAGATTAGTACGATGAGGTGTTACGTTTTCATTATTTAAAATGAAGAAAAACAGTCCGCTGTCGCTCTGCATGAGCAGAATGAAAGCGAGCGAGCAGACCGTCCACGAATAAACCTCGTAGTCCGACCATGACAGAGGACCTGTGGGCAGGAAGTGGACCCGTGGGCAGGAAGTGGACCTGTGGGCAGGAAGTGGACGGCTAAAGACACACAGGACTTTCACCCCGGCTGCTATCATCCAATGAGCTATAGATCAGAAAGATGAGTCCTAGAGAACCCCAGAAATGATCATGCATGTTATTCACGTGGTCGTGAATGAGGAAGTCTGAATACCGCAAAGATGGAGCTTTATTTTGAAAAAGCATGCGTGTAGTAACGAGTGGAGTCTTGCTAGTGGAAAACGGACGAAAAAATGAATAATTTAAAACAAAAAAGGATATCACACAAACCGTTGTTTTAAGGATACCTTGACTTATTTTGAACTTACTGAACATACGAAACCTTATTCACAAATGTTCTTATTTTGTAACCCAAACCGTAGTATTTTTCTTTCAATTTCCAACGTAAAAAAACAACCTTTCGCGCGAAATGATCACGTACGTTATTCAAAGTGTCGCTGGCGTTTCGTAAGGAAAGCGCACGAAAAAAAGTCGTAATTTAAAATAGAAAAAGATATCGCACAAACCGTTGTTTAAAGATAAATTGACTTATTTTTAGCTTACTGAAAATACGAAACGTTTGTAATCTAACACGTGAGCTTGTTTTGTAACCTAAACCGTAATATTTTCCTGAACCGAGTATTTTTCTTTCAATTCCCATCATCAGAAAAACAACTTTCCGTTATTCACGTAATAAAGACCCTTCCCTTGACCCCGAAGATGGAGCTTTATTTTGAAAAGCATGTGTGTAGTAACAAGTGGAGTTTTGCTGGCGTTTCGTAAGGAAAGCGCACGAAAAAACGAGTAATTTACAAATAAAAAGATATCGTTCCATCCGTTGTTTAAGGATGCTTATTTTTAACTTACTGAACATACAAAACGTTTGTAACCCAATACAAGAGTTTTTTAAAATGTATTTTCCCAGACCAAATATTTTTTTTACAATTCCCAACTTTACCCAACGTTAAATCAAAACCTCAAGGAAGTCTAATGGCTGCAAAGATGGAGCTTTATTTTGAAAAGCATGCGTGTCGTAACCATTGGAGTTTTGCTGGCGTTTCGTAAGGTAAGCTCTCGGAAAAACGAGACATGTAGCCTGACACGTGCTTATCTTTAAGTTTTTTTCTTACAATTCCCAACGTTAGCTAACCTTTCTCCGCGGGCGCTCTCGGGGGAGTCGTCGAACGACCTCGTCCGCGAGGAGGCTTCAGAACTTTTCGCCGGTTATTTTTCATGCTTTTCAACGATTAAAGGGCATCGCGGAACAAGCTCTGGAAGATTGATGCGGGAAGCCTTCAGTGAGTTCTGGACGGACTCCGGCGGGAGTCGGTCCGCCGACGCCTCGCCGGTCGTAAAAAAGGTCAAACCGCTCCGGCGCCGCTACCCGAGGGCCATTTGTACCCGTGACGGACACTCGGACTCTCTGATAAACCGGATGATGGATGGCGGCGTCAGTCCGGGACGAGTGCCCCCCCCTCCCCCCACCCCTCCCACCGGGATGCAGTCAGCAGCTCCCGGACCCTCCCTGGAGATCACGTCACCCTCAAATCCCTCAAATATTCTTTTAATTCATACGAGATGCTCCTAAAGAAAAGAAGGTTGTGTGGATTAAAATGGACGCCCGAATGCTTGTGGAAGGAGCGGCAGAGCCTCCGTCCTCGAGGCCTCTGGTGACGCCGTCCTTTTGTGGGTTCTCCCAACTCGACAGTGAGGAACTCGTTGTGTCGTTTTCGTGACTCGGGGTGCCGACTTCACGACCTGCTCCCAGAGATGGAGAGAAAACAGAAAAAAGCAAAGCAATAAGTGACATGTTCATTTCTGCTGATACACTTTTATTTTATGTTTTTGCCCCACAAAGCAACTGAAGAACAGCAACGTCGGTCAAATCCGTCTCTCACGGCGGAGAGATGGAGGTCTGCCCGACGACAGGAGAGAGGGATGAGCGATGCTCTCCAGAGGGGAACGCTCTGCTCGAGAACAAGAACCACGTTCACGTTTTATGCACATTTATTTACTGCTAATACTTCTGTCATTGTACAGGACAACAACAACAAAACCAAAACAACAACAACAACAGAGGAAGCTGCTCTTCTTCTTCTTCTCCTCAATTATATTCATGACGTGATTATGACCTCTTAAACTGCACGTAATGGGTTAAAATGTTGTGCCACTGCCCCTGAAACTGAATATTTAGGGTTTTGGAAACAAACACTCGGCTTTGGGTTCAAAAGTTTGGGGTTCAAAAATGAGTTTATTTGGGTTTAAAAGGAAGAGAACTACAACAAACCGGCATTAAAACATCAACATCGATGATAACTAACAAACATTCATTTATTTTCAATTTATGACATCTAAAACTGCTCGTAATGAGTTAAAATGACCGTCCACCGCCCCTGAAACTGAAAATTGAAGGTTTTGGAAAAAAACACTCAGCTTTGGGTTCAAAAGTTTGGGGTTCAAAAATGAGCTTTTTGGGGTTTCAAAGGAAGAGCGCAACAACAAATCGCCATTTAAACATCAACATCGATGATAACTAATACATATTCATTTACGTTCAGAGTTTACGACCTCCTAAACTGCTCATAATGACTTAAAATGTCGTGCCACCGCCCCTGAATCTGAATATTTAGGGTTTTGGAAACAAACACTCGGCTTTGAGTTCGAAGGTTTGGGGTTAAAAAATGAGTTTATATGGGTTTTAAAGGAAGAGAACAACAAACCGCCATTGAAACATCAACATCGATGAAAACTAACAAACGTTCATTTACCTTCAGACCTTTAACCCAGGGGTTCCCAAACTTTTTAGACCACGCACCCCCTTCTACATCCCGACTGGGTTCACGCACCCCCAATCCCCCACACCGTAAAAAAAAACGCAACAGAATGCAAGAGTTGTTGATGGGGGGGCTAGTGAGAGTGTGCTCACCTGTGCGCGCATCACGGCTGGGCGTCACGCGCGCCGGCATCGAGCCGAGAAGAGTTGTTGACGGGGGGGGAGCGATGCGCGTTATGGGAGCGGCGGCGCTGGGCTTAGCCCAGAAGAGTGAAGCAGCGAAATGTGTAGACATAGAAACACTCTCAGACAGCAGCTTGCTGTTACGTGCGCCTGCTGCCAGTCTGACTCCGCTGCTTTGGGTGAATGACGTCACGTGCGACCTGGAGGTGTTAACCACTTGTGTGCCAAATCTTTTATTTTTTATTTTTATTAACATTCGGGGATAATTAAAAAACATCCGGGGCTTTAGCCCCGGGTTTTTTAGCCTAGGGACGCCACTGGTTAAGACCGAAATGACACTTGAGAGCCCTGAGAATGTTTAATATTAATTATTACACCATTAGACCACCATTACATTTTTCCTCTCGCGCACCCCCTAGAGGCAGCTCGCGCACCCCCAGGAGTGCGCGCACCACACTTTGGGAATCCCTGCTTTAACCCATTAAATGCTTGTTGCATGACGCCAAAGAGCGTTCATTCCTCTGTGAAGGCACATACGGGTCGCGCGTTAGCTCAAATTGCGGCGTAATCTGGTGCATCTGAAGCTTTCGGTACATTTACATCGTCAGATATGAAAACTCTTGATCTAACTGAAGTTGTGTGATCATTGTTGTTGACACAGATAGAAAAGTAGTTGTGGAAACACGCAAACAACACAGAGAATATTACAACTGATTATCGTGGATGTGCGGTGAATAATCGTGGGTAGAAGTCGTTTTTGGGCATCAACACGTTTGAGTCGTGATATTTGAGGCCGCAGGAATAATGGAAGCAAACAAGAGGTGGAAAGGGAAAGAAGAAAAAACAAAAAGGTTTGGCTGAACGAGTAAATAAATAAATAGAAATGAATGAGGGGAGGAAGAAATTTCAATAAATCATCGCGCGACAATAATTAGATTCTCAGAATAATCTTCTTCAGCTTCAGAGTTGTGTGTGTGTGAGTGTGTGTGTGAGTGTGTTTTGTCCTATTTGTGTTTGTGAATGGATGTCAGTATATATGCATTGTTGTGGTTCAACGGCAGCTCAAGAGATTTAAGATATTTTTAAATAGTTTTCATTCACCGGTTCAAATGTTGTTGGTTTTTTAAAATTGTTTTTTTCAGTTTTTCTAATTTAGTTTTCTTGGTAACAGTTATGGTCAAAAGTATTTGTATTATTATTGCTGCCAACTATAAATATTAGATAAATAAATATGTATACATACATATATATTTAAATATTTTGTTTAATATATATTTATATAAATATATATATTAAATATATTTATATATATTTATATAAATATATATATATATATATGTATATATATTTATATTTAAATATATATTACAATATATATTTATATATATATATACATATAAATAGTCATGTAACTTTATTCTCTTTAAAGACGGTTTTCTCTCAATGAGTTTGTTCTCAGACTCTGATCCATAAATCTCCACTTCAGCAGCTCACATCACCAAAGTTTACACGTTCATTCATTTATATATTCTAACGCATGTTACAGAGGGGTTCGCTCATATATCATTCGTAGCCGGATTCATACAGCATTTCATCCTGAAAAACGACTACTTTTGACAGTATTTTCTGATGAATAGAGTAATTCACAGAGATATAAAAAAAATGTCCTCCTGTAGGAACCTTTGACTCTAATACGTCAACATAATGAAACAAGAATTTTAACCTTGGATTTATTCAACATTCAGAGTGTTCTGAAAACGCATGCCAATTATTGAGAAAAAGCACACACAAAAACTTGTAAAACAAAAAGTAACTGTCTTCATGTAAGCATTAAACTTTAAAAATGTCTAAACCAGATTGAAGCAGAGGAATCTTTCAACAGGCGGCTTCTAGACGTTTTGCCATAATGACTCAATCAACCCTCAGATGCGTTACCTCCCATTGCGGTCACGAGAACTTAAGGCGACTGAAACTAAGGACTACCGTTAGCCGGAGAAGCATTTTATCGTCTCTGTCCCCACAGTCGGAGTGAAGCCCCGCCGCGGCTTTAATCCGGCAATCTGAGTAACAACCACAATTCCTATCTTGGCAGTCAAGTCGGTTTTTCGTCTGACAAATTGTCACTTCCCAAAAAAAAAATCTCATTTCCTCTCTTCCTGTTTACTCGGATGTACTGACATTTTGAGGGAAACGGCTTAAAGATGGAAACGCCTGGCTGCCGAACATTAAGACACGTCAACTAATACAGCCGAGATAATTTATGTTCAAAGGACGGGCTAAATGAGGGGGGGGAACAAAAAAACACATTGCCAATTGTAGAAACTAGGGCAGAACTTATTCAGCCTCTGAACTTAAGCTCTAATAAATAAAATTAAAAAAAGGTTTGTTTTGCTGTCTGAGAAATTAACTTGAGATGATAGTGTCATCCAATTACCCGGGAACTTTGCAAAGCGGGGCATCCCGGCATATTATTGGAATTAATTGGAATCAAAATAAACACCGGCGGCTGTTTTAGGGGACGCGACCTCCGAGCTGATCGATATGCGACGTTAGCTCCACGCCTAAGAAAAAACCGTCTTCCGTAATTAATTATCCGCGGCTTCGAGAGGAGTTGAATTAAAGGAGCTTTCTGGAGCTCCGTTAGTTCCTCAAACCTCTGGGGGGCCATTTCTCCGCGGCTCGTCTTGGCCAAGGAAGCCGGACATGGCTTTGAGGAGGCGGGCCCCTTGGAGAGGAGATAATCGTCCCCTCCGGTACGACACTGAACACAGCTGGAGTCGGCCACTGGATCATATTCGGTCCCTCTACCCTCGTCTAATTGCTAGCTCGTCACCCGCTGGCAAAGGCAGATGGTGAAATCTGGCAGCTCCTGAACCCTTTTTAACATCGGGTGCCGGGGATCGCACGGCCGGCTCGGGCGCGTTAACGACCGGGCGACGTGTCACGCCTCGCAAAGGATCCAGGAAAGTGCCGAAGTCGTGTAGCATGTCCAGCTTGTGTCGGTCCTGATGAGCAGCGTCTTCAGGCAGCTAGCCGTACCCTTCCATACAAATTAACCACCACCTTCATTTGCCACGTCTTTAATGTTCCCCTCACTTGAACCATCCGACAGCTGCTACCTTTACTTCCTTTACTCTGGGAGGTTTGATATTTTAATGTTGGGACCACTCCATTAGTCAGTGTACTAATGTTAGGCCGACCAGACGTCCTCTTTTCCCCGGACATGTCCTCTTTTTGAGACATAAAAAATGCGTCCGGCAGGGATTCCAAAAACATCCGGGACTTTGCTTCGTCGGATATTTGTGTTTCTCTGGGTCTTTAACAAACTAGTAATTACCCCTTACAAGTTTTGGAAATGGTATCTCCCTTACGTTCCACCTTCTTGCGTGAGCTCTGACGGTATAGAGAACAGTCATTGGTCGACCGATCTCAGTGTTGACAGATACACGATAATTATCCTCCAAATACAACCATTTTGAGCCTTTGGTACGATACTTCACCATCTCCAATCTGGCAACACTGAGCACCTTGCCGCCTCCACTAGTTGCATTGTTGTTTGTGCGGCATGCTATACACTACTAGCTGCGAGAAACACTCATTCGGTGTTGATTCTGGCCTGTGGAGGAAAGCGGTACTGCACCCGAGCGCCAGGGTTCTTTTTTTAGAAAACCTGATTTTTACTGCAGTTGTGTTACGCTAAGAAGATGAAGAAGAAGAAGAAGAAGAAGAAGGAGAAGAAGAAGAAGAAGAAGGAGAAGAAGAAGAAGAAGGAAGAAGGAGGGGAAGAAGAAGTTGAAAAAGAAGAAGAAGGAGAAGAAGAAGAAGGAAGAAGAAGAAGGAGAAGAAGAAGAAGGAGAAGAAGAAGAAGGAGGGGAAGAAGAAGTTGAAAAAGAAGAAGAAGGAGAAGAAGAAGAAGAAGTTAGATAACGTAAATCTACTCTGGTGTTCGGTTGATTACAGATTTAAAAAGAAACTCCCAGATGGATGATGTAATGAAACATAAACGCTGCAACATAATTACCATGAAGATGTTTTATTCTCACTTCAGATGCATTTCCGCGGCCGGAAGGCAGAACTGGTCCTGTTCCGTGACGCCGCTCTCCTTCTCCGCCTGACTTACCAAATCATCGACTCAACTTTCCCTCAGTGGAAGGCTTTTTAGGTTTGGGCCAAACTGCTGTCGAGGTGTTGCAATGTGTGTGTGTGTGTGTGTTGATCTTGTGTGTGTGTTGATCTTGTGTGTGTGTGTTGATCTTGTGTGTGTGTTGATCTTGTGTGTGTGTTGATCTTGTGTGTGTGTGTTGATCTTGTGTGTGTTGATCTTGTGTGTGTGTGTTGATCTTGTGTGTGTGTTGATCTTGTGTGTGTGTTGATCTTGTGTGTGTGTTGATCTTGTGTGTGTGTTGATCTTGTGTGTGTGTTGATCTTGTGTGTGTGTTGATCTTGTGTGTGTGTGTTGATCTTGTGTGTGTGTGTTGATCTTGTGTGTGTGTTGATCTTGTGTGTGTGTGTTGATCTTGTGTGTGTGTTGATCTTGTGTGTGTTGATCTTGTGTGTGTGTTGATCTTGTGTGTGTGTGTTGATCTTGTGTGTGTGTTGATCTTGTGTGTGTGTTGATCTTGTGTGTGTGTTGATCTTGTGTGTGTTGATCTTGTGTGTGTGTTGATCTTGTGTGTGTGTTGATCTTGTGTGTGTTGATCTTATGTGTGTTGATCTGTGTGTGTTGATCTTGTGTGTGTTGATCTTGTGTGTGTGTTGATCTTGTGTGTGTGTTGATCTTGTGTGTGTGTTGATCTTGTGTGTGTGTGTTGATCTTGTGTGTGTGTTGATCTTGTGTGTGTTGATCTGTGTGTATATTAATCTTATGTGTGTGTTGATCTTGTGTGTGTGTTGATCTTGTGTGTGTGTTGATCTTATGTGTGTGTGTTGATCTTGTGTGTGTGTGTTGATCTTGTGTGTGTGCTGATCTTTGTGTGTGTGTGTTGATCTTGTGTGTGTGTGTTGATCTTGTGTGTGTGTGTTGATCTTGTGTGTGTGTGTGTTGATCTTGTGTGTGTGTTGATCTTGTGTGCGTGTGTTGATCTTGTGTGTGTGTTGATCTTGTGTGTGTGTTGATCTTGTGTGTGTGTGTTGATCTTGTGTGTGTGTTGATCTTGTGTGTGTGTGTTGATCTTGTGTGTGTGTTGATCTTGTGTGTGTGTGTTGATCTTGTGTGTGTGTTGATCTTGTGTGTGTGTTGATCTTGTGTGTGTGTGTTGATCTTGTGTGTGTGTGATCTTATGATCTTGTGTGTGTTGATCTTGTGTGTGTTGATCTTGTGTGTGTGTGTTGATCTTGTGTATATATTGATCTTGTGTGTGTGTTGCTCTTGTGTGTGTGTGTTGATCTTATGTGTGTGTGTTGATCTTGTGTGTGTGTGTGTTGATCTTGTGTGTGTTGATCTTGTGTGTGTGTTGATCTTGTGTGTGTGTGTTGATCTTGTGTGTGTGTTGATCTTGTGTGTGTGTTGATCTTGTGTGTGTGTTGATCTTGTGTGTGTGTTGATCTTGTGTGTGTGTTGATCTTGTGTGTGTGTTGATCTTGTGTGTGTGTGTTGATCTTGTGTGTGTGTTGATCTTGTGTGTGTGTTGATCTTGTGTGTGTGTTGATCTTGTGTGTGTGTTGATCTTGTGTGTGTGTTGATCTTGTGTGTGTGTGTTGATCTTGTGTGTGTTGATCTTGATCTTGTGTGTGTTGATCTTGTGTGTGTGTTGATCTTGTGTGTGTGTTGATCTTGTGTGTGTGTGTTGATCTTGTGTGTGTGTGTTGATCTGTTTGTAATATATCTGTAATCCTTCCAGTAAACCCGAGGCTTCTGAATCCTTTGGTTTCTGTAACTGAATCGTAAAAGTTAACTTTTTCTCGATATCTGAATCCCGCATCGTCTTCCTTTTTATTCCGTTAGTCTCCAAATCACCGACGTGGTTATTCTACGTTGAATGAACCTTTCCCGGTAGATCACTGGACTTGAGATTAGCAACATGCTAACACATTGATCTGCAGTGGTGAACACGACCAGCAGCTAGCAGGTCTAGCCGCCCTCGTCTTCAAAGCTCGCGTCCCCATTTGGAGCGTGGGGGGGGGGGGGGGGGCTGACCATGAGAGGAGGGCGTCCTCCTTCTCAGATGTACATTTGCCACACAATGAGTCCTCTGAACATGAAAGCCGTCTTTAATTATAATGCGTAGCTTTTAAGTAGCTGGAAAAACATGTACATAAATGATAGAAAATTATATTTAAATCATTTTATTTCTTAGCCCCACCCCCCCCCGTCCTATAAATTGTGTAAGAATTGGAGCTCAAGCGCGACAATGAAAAGGCTTCGTGAACCTAAAGCTTCAATGAAAAAGATCTCAGAGCAGAAAGAAAACTCAGTGAAGTCTACGCTTCATGTGTTAGAGCTGCATTCTCTCTCCTGACCACCAGGGGGCACCTCTGGTTGTATAGAAGTATACGCTTCATGTTTTAACGCTGCATTCTCTCGTGTCCTCGTTATCTTCATTTACAATAATTAAAACAAAAGTCTCTGGCCTCAGGAAAAGAAAACTCTTTTTCCCCACGCCCACTAAGTCTTGTGTTAGTATTCGTCAAGTCGTCATTAAAAAGGAATCGGAGGATCATTTAACATTCAAAGGCACTTTCTGGTATTCATTTAATGACAAGAGGTTATAGAGTCACTCTAATAATTCAGACTCACGTTAATCTTCACAGCAGTTCTGCACAACAACTGCAGGATCATAAGAAATAAACCTTTTTCTTTCTTTCTGTCAGCATGAAAACATCTGTGGAGCGGCGGAGGAGCGAGAGGAGGCGTGGTCGCCACGACGACGACGGCGAGCCACACGACCTCCAGCTCTGGACCCAAAAGGTCACGCGGTGATTGTTGAGGGGAACTTATTGAACCCAACAGGTGCTAAGACCCCTGAGCTGCACTGAGGGTGTGTGTGTGTGTGTGTGCGCGTGTGTGTGTGTGTGTGTGCGCATGTGTGTGTGCGTGTGTGTGTGTGTGTGAGTGTGTGTGTGCGCGTGTGTGTGTGTGTGTGTGTGTGTGTGTGAGTGTGTGAGTGTGTGTGTGTGTGTGTGTGTGAGTGTGTGTGAGTGTGTGTGTGTGTGTGTGTGTGAGTGTGTGTGTGTGTGTGAGTGTGTGTGAGTGTGTGTGTGTGTGTGTGTGAGTGTGTGAGTGTGTGAGTGTGTGAGTGTGTGTGTGTGTGTGTGTGTGTGTGTGAGTGTGTGAGTGTGTGTGTGTGTGTGAGTGTGTGTGTGTGTGAGTGTGTGTGTGTGTGTGTGAGTGTGTGTGTGTGTGTGTGTGAGTGTGTGTGTGTGTGAGTGTGTGTGTGTGTGTGTGAGTGTGTGTGAGTGTGTGAGTGTGAGTGTGTGTGTGTGTGTGTGTGAGTGTGTGTGAGTGTGCGTGTGTGTGAGTGTGTGTGTGCGGAGGTGAGTGATCATCGCAGCGGGAGGTGACCGAAGCCACAGGGAGACACTCGGGATGGGAATCAACTCCACGACATGAAGGCGGGAAGTAAACAACCTCATGTTGCTAAGCAACACGGTGGAACGGGAGGAGGCGGACATGTTGTTGTGGTCTGTGGACTTCTATTTGAAGTCATTTGCGGGCGTCGCCATCTTGTTTTTTCTTGCAGTCTCTCCTCACCACCAGGGGGCGACTCCTCTGGTTGTATAGAAGTCTATGCTTCATGTGTTAAAGCTGCATTCTCCCTCCTCACCACCAGGGGGCGACTCCACTGGTTGTATAGAAGTCTATGCTTCATGTGTTAAAGCTGCATTCTCCCTCCTCACCACCAGGGGGCGACTCCTCTGGTTGTATAGAAGTCTATGCTTCATGTGTTAAAGCTGCATTCTCCCTCCTCACCACCAGGGGGCGACTCCACTGGTTGTATAGAAGTCTATGATCCATGTGTTAAAGCTGCATTCTCCCTCCTCACCACCAGGGGGCGACTCCTCTGGTTGTATAGAAGTCTATGCGTCGTGTGTTAAAGCTGCATTATCTCTCTTGACCACCAGGGGGTGACTCCTCTGGTTGTATAGAAGTCTATGCTTCATGTGTTAAAGCTGCATTCTCTCTCCTGACCACCAGGGTGCGACTGCTCTGGTTGTATAGAAGTCTATGCTTCATGTGTTAAAGCTGCATTCTCTCTAGTGAAGCGGATGTGTTGTTGTGTTTTGTGGACTTCTATTTGAAGCCAATTTGCAGGCGTCGCCATCTTGTTTTGTCCGGCGAACAGGAAGTGACCGTGTTTTGGACTGTGGAGGAGCGGCGAAGACTCCGCGCTGAAGCCGTATTATATCGTCCCAGGGGGGGGGGGGGGCTTGACAACTTCTTGAGTCATCAAAACCTCAAAGAATCTAATTTATGAGGATATAATAATACTAATAACACTGTTGTCATGTTTTCTTTTGTTTCTTTTGGGTAAAATTGTAAAGAAATAAAATTACAAATTAGACATTAATTTCTCAAAACACATTTTTTATTCTTTAATTATAATTTTGTACTTTTACTTCGAAAACAAATCTCAATTCACATTTTGTAATATTGAGATTATTGTAATATAAAGTTAAATTGTTTCTGTTTGTTTATTTCCTGCAGATTCAGTTTATTCACAAAAATAAAAGCGAGGAAGAAGAGGCTCCACTGGTCTTGTTCACGCCGCGTGAGCAGCGTACGACATGTCGGAGCAGCGTACGACATGTCGGAGCAGCGTACGACATGTCGGAGTCAGATCGTACATCTGTACACACACACACACACACTGATGTAGGGGGCGTCAGGGGGACCAGGGAGCCAGACGTAACCAGACACACTCCTCACACTCCTGCTGGATCAATTAATGAGGTCATTAATAATGTAAAGAGATTGATCTGCAGCAGCAGCTTTACCCCCCCCCCCCCCCCCCCCAAACCGACCGTGAATGAAGGTCTCTTTCGTACGGGAGCGTCTGATTGGTCTGCTGACCGGCAGGCGCCACGGCTCGCTTAAAAAAAACTCGGAAACGAGCAATCAATAGGAATTCTTCTTCTCCTTCTTCTTCTTCTATTCTTGTTCTTCTTCTCATTCTTCGTCTTCTTTTGTTTTTCTTCTCCTTCTTCTTTCTCTTCTTCTTCTTCAATTCTTTGTTTTTCTTTTTTTAAATTATTTTTCTTTTTCTTCTTCTTAATCTTCTTCTTCTTCTATTCTTCTTCTTCTTCGAACACTCCAACCGGTTACTCACCCCGGCTCAGTGCAGCAGCACCGCGGTAAAACCAGCATGTGATGTAATTGGATAATAGGGATGCAAAATGTTCCCCTCCAATGTTCAGATGAGGATGAATCGTGACGACCGAGACGGAAAAGAAGGAAACTGTAAAAACGTTTAAAGATCTCAGAGTAACTCCAAACCTGCCGTCCTACATCTCGTGTTCTAACATTCACATTTGGATCCGGCTACTTCCTGGAAAACGTATTCCTTGTTGTTGACCCGACGTTAGCCGTGAGTATTTGGAATGCTAACGGCTAATCCGTGCCGGCCCCTCAGAACGCGACCCCGTCACGTTTAACATCTCATGACAAAACACCAACGGAATTAATCTGCAGCTCTCGTGGGAGCGGAGTCCGGGCGCCGCCTCGGGGATTTGTCGTTCCTGAGCCGCGGGAGCTTTGGAGAGGTCGGGCGCCGGCGCCGGCCGATAAGGCCCGGATCCCACGGCTTCAGATCAAAGCTCTCGGAGGAAACTTCTGCTGCACCAAACTCAGGACCACGCTTTGTTTTTTACTCCTGGAACAAACTTTTGCACCGAAAAAACGACACAAAGTTGTTTTTTTAAACACGATGCCACGCATGATTCTGCCAACTCACGTATATTTTTGAAAATCTAAACGCATCCATTATTTGGCAAACCTTTAAAAAAAAAATGCTATCTGCACCGAAATGCGTTAATGGACCGGCGGAGGGCTGCGGTGCTCCGTCACGGTCTGTTAAACACAAAAATTGGCACCAAAAAACTACACAGTTCTTTAAAAAGCCGATTGGCAGACATGATTCTTCCAATTCGGGGTTTATTTTGAAAAACTATACGCAGCTGTTATCGAGGCGAACATTTAAAAATATCACCAAGGTTTTAAAATGACATCCTGTGGGAGCCGAATTTCTCTTTTATTGTGAAAAAAGTGTCTTTTATTGTGAAAAAAGTCCCAAACTAAAAAGTCTGTATCTCTGCAACCACTACGGGGCGACTTTAATCATTTTGACCTTTTGACCTTTTTGAACATGTTCTTCTTTTGTCCACATGTGCACATGTCAGTCTCCATCTTACTGGGTCACAGGAAATGAAGATGGAACACAGAAAAATATATTTCTCAGGTCCGAATAGAAAAAAATTACTTCCAGGATGATTACATGTTTGGAATGAAGCACTTTAATTGTTTAATTTAAACTCTCATAAATCATATTAAAATATGTTAAGATTCTCTCTGCAAAGTTTGACTTTATAAAGGTGAAGCAGAACAAAGTTAGAAGGTTTTAGTCCAGAGAATTTAAGCCAGGGCTGTGTCTACTACCGCACACTTTACGAAGTACACTGCAATACAGTGCACTACAATGCAGTGCACTGTATTGCAGTGCACTGCATTGTAGTGCACTGTATTGCAGTGCACTGTATTGTAGTGCACTGTATTGCAGTGCACTGCGTTGCTGATAAGTGCTGTCTCAAATGGAACACTTACGTTAACCACTTGGCGGAAGTGACGGACGCAAATCTGTTCACGGCACCCGCGAAATTAAGCCGGGAGTGACGTACGCAAATCTGCTTGCGATACCCGCGAAACTTAAACTGACAAAATGAATGCACTTCTCTCACCTCCTCTCTCTCTCCTCTCTCTCTCCTCTCGCCCTCCTCTCTCTCTCCTCTCTCTCTCCTCCTCTCTCTCTCTCTCTCTCTCCTCTCTCTCTCCTCTCGCCCTCCTCTCGCTCTCCTCTCTCTCTCCTCTCTCTCTCCTCTCGCCCTCCTCTCTCTCTCTCCTCTCTCTCTCCTCTCGCCCTCCTCTCTCTCTCCTCTCTCTCTCCTCTCGCCCTCCTCTCTCTCTCTCCTCTCTCTCCTCTCGCTCTCCTCTCTCTCTCCTCTCCTCCTCTCTCTCTCTCTCTCTCCCTCTCTCTCTCTCTCCTCTCCTCTCTCTCTCACCCTCCTCTCTCTCCTCTCTCCTCCTCGCCTCCTCTCCTCTCCTCTCTGCTCCTCTCGCCTCCTCTCGCCTCCTCTCTCTCTCTCCTCTCGCCTCCTCTCGCCTCCTCTCTCTCTCTCTCTCTCCTCTCTCTCACCCTCCTCTCTCCTCTCTCTCCTCTCTCACCCTCCTCTCTCCTCTCTCTCTATCCTCTCCTCTCTCACCCTCCTCTCTCTCCTCTCTCTCCTCTCTCTCTCTCTCCTCTCGCCTCCTCCTCTCCTCCTCTCTCTCCACTCCCTCTCCTCACTCTCGTCTCTCGCCCTGCTCTCTCTCTCCTCTCTCCTCTCTCTCGCTCTCCTCTCTCTCTCTCTCCTCTCCTCTCTCGCCTCCTCTCTCTCTCTCCCTCTCGCCTCTCTCTCCTCTCTCTCCTCTCCTCTCCTCTCTCTCTCTCTCGCCTCCTCTCCTCTCTCTCTCCTCTCGCCTCCTCTCTCTCTCTCTCCTCTCCTCTCCTCTCGCCTCCTCTCTCTCCTCTCGCCTCCTCTCCTCTCCTCTCTCTCTCCTCTCGCCTCCTCTCTCCTCTCTCTCTCTCTCTCTCTCCTCTCTCTCCTCTCTCCTCTCTCTCCTCTCCCTCCTCTCTCTCCTCTCTCCTCTCTCTCCTCTCCCTCCTCTCTCTCCTCTCCCTCCTCTCTCCTTGTCTCCTCGTCTCCTCTCTCCTCTCTCTCCTCTCGCCTCCTCTTCCTCTCTCCTCTCTCTCTCCTCTCCCTCTCTTGCTCTCCTCTCTCTCTCTCTCTCCTCCTCTCTCTCCTCTCGCCTCCTCCTCTCTCTCTCTCTCTCTCTATCCTCTCTCTCTCCTCTCTCTCCTCGCCTCCTCTCTCCCTCCTCTCCTCTCTCTCTCTCTCTCTCCTCTCTCTCTCCTCTCTCCTCTCTCTCTCCTCTCTCTCTCCTCTATCGCCCTCCTCTCTCTCTCCTCTCGCCCTCCTCTTGCTCTCCTCTCTCTCTCTCCTCTCTCTCTCTTGCTCTCTCTTGCTCTCCTCTCTCTCTCCTCTCTCTCCTCTCTCTCTCCTCTCGCCCTCCTCTCGCCCTCCTCTCTCTCTCCTCTCACCCTTCTCTCTCCTCTCTCTCTCCTCTCTCTCCTCTCTCCTCTCTCTCTCCTCTCTCTCCTCTCCTCTCTCGCTCTCCTCTCTCTCTCCTCTCGCCCTCCTCTCACCCTCCTCTCTTTCTCCTCTCTCCCTCCTCTCTCTCTCCTCTCTCTCTCCTCTCGCCCTCCTCTCTCTCTCTCTCTCTCCTCTCGCTCTCCTCTCGCCCTCCTCTCTCTCCTCTCTCTCCTCTCGCTCTCCTCTCGCCCCTCCTCTCTCTCTCCTCCTCTCCTCTCCTCTCCTCTCCTCCTCCCTCTCCCTCTCTCTCTCTCTCTCCTCTCTCCTCCTCTCTCTCCTCTCTCTCCTCTCTCTCTCCTCTCGCCCTCCTCTCGCTCTCCTCTCTCTCTCCTCTCGCCCTCCTCTCGCTCTCCTCTCTCTCTCTCTCTCCTCTCGCCCTCCTCTCTCTCCTCTCTCTCTCCTCCTCTCTCTCTTCTCCTCTCCTCCTCTCTCTCCTCTCTCTCCTCCTCCTCTCTCTCTCTCTCCTCCTCTCTCTCCTCGCCTCCTCTACTCCTCTCCTCTCCTACTCTCTCCTCTCCTCCTCTCTCTCCTCCTCTCTCTCCTCTCTCTCCTCTCGCCTCCTCTCTCTCTCCTCTCGCCTCCTCTCCGCCTCCTCTCTCTCTCTCCTCTCTCCCCTCTACCTCTCTCTCCTCTCTCTCCTCTCTCCCCTCCTCTCTCTCTCTCCTCTCTCCTCTCTCCTCTCTCTCTCTCGCCTCCTCCTCTCTCCTCTCTCTCTCTCGCCCTCCTCTGCCTCCTCTCTCTCTCTCTCTCTTCTCGCCTCCTCTCTCCTCTCTCTTCTCTCTCCTCTCTCTCTCTTCTCTCTCTCTTTTCCCTCTCTCCTCTCTCTCTCTCTCTCTTTTCCCTCTCTCCTCTCTCTCTCCTCTCGCCCTCTCTCTCCTCCTCTCTCTCTCTCCTCTCGCCTCCTCTCTCTCTCTCTCTCTCTCTCTCCTCCTCTCTCCTCCTCTCTCTCCTCCTCTCTCCTCTCTCTCTCCTCTTCTCGCCTCCTCTCTCCTCTCGCCTCTCTCCTCTCTCTCTCCTCTCTCTCGCTCTCTTCTCTCTCTGTCTCTCTCTTCTCCTCTCTCGCCTCCTCTCCTCTCCTCCTCTTGGCGCTCCCTCTCTCTCCTCCCCTCCTCTCTCTCCTCTCTCTCTCCTCTCTCTCTACTCTCTCTCCTCTCGCCTCCTCCTCTCTCTCCCTCCTTTCTCCTCTCTCTCTCTCCCTCCTCTCTCTCTCCGTCTCCTTTCTCCTCCTCTCCTCTCTCGCCCCTCTCTCTCTCCTCTCTCGCCTCCTCTTGCTCTCTCTCTCTCTCTCTCTCCTCTCTCTCTCCTCTCCCCTCTCTCTCGCCCCTCTCTCTCCCATCTCTCTCTCCTCTCTCCCCTCTCTCTCCCCTCTCTCTCCTCTCTCCTCCCTCTCTCTCTCCCCTCTCTCTCTCTCTCTCCTCGCCTCCTCTCCTCCTCTCTCTCCTCTCACCCTTCTCTCTCCTCTCTCTCTCTGTCTCTCTCTCCTCTCGCCCTCCTCTCTCTCTCTCTCTCTCTCTCTGTCTCTCAGTTCACGCTGAGCGTCAGAGCGACAGGTGTGTGTTTGGGAGCTGCGGGCGTTGTTTGTGTTTCTCTTTTCTGTTCTTTCATAGTTGTTTGTATTTAGTTTATGTGGTTTATTAGTTGGGTTTCACAGTAGTTTAATTTGTTTGGTGGTTATTTGGGTTTTTCTCTGGGTGTCTTCCCGCTGCCGGTGCCTCACCGGGCTCGTGGCAGAAATGTTTGCATTCCCCCTCGCTGCTCACGAGAGACACGGGATTAAGATCTCCGGTGACTCGGAAGAAGGGGTTCAGCAGCCGCTGAACCAAGATGAACGGCTCGTCGCGGATCTTCCTGGATCAGGTGGGAAAGTGGGCCGAGTGGTAGAGGAGGGTCTCGGTGGGAGATTTGTTTGTGCAGGTGTTTCCGCTGGATCAGCCGTCCACCAGAGTCCTCGTTTCAACGTCCTCCGCTCATCTCCGGCGAGTTCTCAGCAGAGCTCTCCGCACGGAAAATTGGTCTCCCGATGAGAGATCTCATCGGGGTTCAAGGAGAGCGAGAAGCATCATGAGTCATCGTGAGATCGGTTTATGATACTCAACGACCGGAGCGCTGAGTTAAACCTGCGCTTCAGCGTCAGAGTAGATGATTTCAACTATAACGTTTACGCCTTCATCGGCGAAGTGCTTTAGTGCGGAGAGGGGGCACACCGCGAGGGTCTGCTCGAAGCGCCGCGACCCTGCGCCAGCTGGTCCGGGCGGCCGGGTCCGTCGGGAGCGCCGCGCCACACCAGCGTGGGGCGCCACTGGCGGCTGCGCGCGCTGCGGCAGCAGGATTGCAACCGCCAGGCGTCTCTGAGAGGAGCGCTGCCGAGCGCTCGTGGCGCTGCGGGTCTTGACCGCCGATTCCAGCGGAGAGGCGCGGCGGCGGCCACTGCTGCTGCACCCGACATGTGGTGAGTATGAATGAGGGAGTGAGTGATGGTGATGATGGCGATGGGGTAAGGGTGGTGAGGGGGGGAGGGGGGTGGGGAGGCTGGACAGGGCAGTGAGAAGCAGGCTGTGGGTGGAGTAGGGAGCGAAAAAAAAGGAAAAGCGGACCAAGAAATGGAGGGGATGTGGGGATCTGCCAAGAGCAGTGGGGTAGAGGCTGTGGGTGAGGTGGGAAGTGGGAGGAGGAAGGAAAACAAGAAAAAGAAGGGAAAAAACAAACAAAAAGATTTAAAAACAACAAAAATATTGGTGATGGTGGTGATGGTGGCACGGGCTTAGAGGTGGAAGTGGGAGTGGGGTGGAGAATAATGAGGAAAGTGGGAAAGAGGAGGAAAAAGGAAATAAAGACGAGGACAAGGGTGGTGAGAAGCCCATAGAGGGGTAGGGCAGGTGGGTGGAGGCAAGAGGTGGAGGAGGACGGTGCAGAGGAAGAGGGGGAGCAGGTAGAGATGGATGAGGAGGAAGCAGGGGCAGAAAGAGCCCCCAAAGAAAGAAGAGCGGCCAGAGTGCAGCGAGGCCAAGGCCAGCAGGGTGGAGGAGAGGAGGAGGGTCAGGCGGGGCCGGTGGAGGACAGCAGTGATGAGGAGGGGCAGGACAGCGACTCTCCTCTAATTTTAACAAACAGTCAAGCTCAAAACTTCATACAGTGGATGAAATAAGCCAGTTTTACACAGAACAAAAACAAAGGAAAGTGGAGGTCAGGGATCACTTCCTGACCTCGTGAACTTTGTACAGTCTTGCCGATATTATATGAAAAGAAAAGTTTGAAAAGCAAGAGGTTTTAGGATTAAAACGATTTTACTCAAAGTAAAGGAGTGCATCCAGCAGGGAGGTGGAGAGCTCCAATGTGGGTTTTATTTGATTTGTTGATTTTAAGTTTTATTTGTTTTTAAACTCTTTTCTTTTAATGAACACATTCAGAGTCGGAGTTTTAAACGTAAATGGAGCGAGGACAGTAAGAAGAGAACATCTATTTATGAATTTAACAAGATGAAAGCCAACGATGTTCTCTTCTTACAAGAGACTACAGCGACAGCACCAACGAGGCGGACTGGAGGAGGGAGTGGGGGAAGTCCTCCTGAGCCACAACACCAACCTCAGCGGAGGAGTGGGCTTCCTCTTCTCCAGGGCCTTCAGCCCGCTGTCACTGGAGGTCAAACACATCGTGGAGGGAGGCTGTTCTTTCAGAAAGCACGGTTCAACCTTTTTAATGTTGTTTTAATTAATGTCTATGCTCCAACAACCGGGGCAGAGAGGAAGCTGTTTTTATCCAAAATTAATGATGTTTTAAATGACTGTGCCTCGGAGGATCTTTATTCTTGGGGGGGGATTTTAACTGCACAGAGGATGATTTTAAAGACAGAAATCACACAGAGCCACATCCAGCTTCACAGCAGGTGCTGAGGAGGCTGGTCCATTCTCATGGCCTGGTGGACGTGTGGAGAAGGATGCATCCGGACTGCCGACAGTACACATGGTCCCACGTTAGGGAGGGAAGGATCTCCTCAGCCAGGTTAGACCGTATTTATGTTTTTAAGCACCATTTTAGTATTTTTAAAATGTGCAGCATTGTTCGCTGGTTTTACTGATCACTCTTTGGTTTTATGTCATGTTTTATTAGGAACTTTTTACCCAGGAGCGCATATTGGCATTTTAATACAGTTTTAACTTTCGATAGGAGTTTTAGAGAGGTGTTGTTTTATTTTGGGGCATTTTTAGGCTGAGGAAGAGTGATTTTAATAATCTTAGGCAGTGGTGGGACCGTGGTAAAGTAGAAATTAAGCTCCTTTGTCAGCAGCACACTTTCAACGTCACTAGAGACGTCACCAGATATATGAAGGACCTGGAGACTGAGATAGTGGACCTAGAAACTTTGAGTGAGTCCACAGGAGATCGAGGACATATTGAAGTCCTCAAAGTAAAAGGGCTCTCACGACCTGTTCGGGTTAGAGTACAAGGCGCACTGGTCAGGTCCCGATTCCAGACCATCGGAGATGGACACTCCTCTAGCTTCTTCTTCGGCCTGGAGAAGAGGAGTGGCAGGGCGAGTGATCCACTCACTGCTGACGGACGCAGGGCAGCCGGTTGTGGAGCCAAGCCAGATCCGGAAGCGAGGCGGTGGGGTTTTACCTCCCTTTATGCCACTGAGTATAGGGAGGAGGAGAGTCGGCGGAGGGGCTCTGTGGGAGCTGCCTCAGGTCTCCGAGGAGACTAATGAGGAGCTCGACAGACCCATAACCCCCAAGAGCTGAAAGCTGCCCTGCAGGAATGCAGGAGGGCGCGCCGGGATCGACGGCCTCCCGCTGAGTTTTACAAGAAATACTGGGATGTCCTCGAAGGGACATCCTAGACGTCTTCAACGAGAGTCTGGCCTCTGGTTCCATGCCGATGTCCTGCCGGAGGGCAGTGCTGACGCTACTGCCAAAAAGAAACCCGCAGGATATCGGTAACTGGCGCCTGTGTCTCTGCTGTGTGTGGATTACAAGCTTCTGTCCAGGGTCCTGGCCTCCAGGCTGAGGGGAGCTATGGAGCAGGTCCTCCATCGGGACCAGACCTACTGTGTGCCCGGCAGGTCCATGGTGGATAACGTCCACCTCATTCGGGATGTTTTAGAGGTCTCCAGCTCGTTGGGTATGGATACTGGTCTGATTTCTCTAGATCAGGAAAAGGCTTTTGACCGCGTTGAACACGGTTTCCTCTGGAAAGTTCTGGGGAAGTTTGGGTTCAGCGCTGGTTTCATAGCTAAGATCAAGGTGTTGTACAGTAATGTTGAAAGTGTGCTGAAGATAAACGGCAGGCTGTGTGCTCTTTTAGAGTGAGTAGAGGGTCCGCAGGGCTGTGCTCTGTCCGGGATGCTCTACGACTTCCCTCGAGCCCTCCTCATTAAAATACGCTCTAGCCTGCATGGTTTGGGTTTTACCTGGTTTTAATGGAAGAATGATTTTATCGGCGTATGCCGACGACGTCGTTGTTTTATTAGAAGCCAAAAGATGTAAACCTTTAAATCAAATAGTACATGATTTTAGCACGGCATCATCGAGGGTGAACTGGAAGAAAAGCTGCCTCGCTGTGGGGGAGTGGCGTGGCCTCCCGGTTCTTCCAAAAACTCATATGGAAGACGGACGGTTTTAAATATTTAGGAATATACCTGGGAAACTGAGCATGGTCCAGAAGAACTGGGAGGCGTCACAGAGAAGATAGAGGGGAAACTTTCCAAGTGGAAGTGGCTGCCCCAGATGTCTTTTAAAGGTAGAGTACTGGTTTTAAATAATCTTATTGCATCCCAACTGTGGCACAGGTTGATATGTTTAGACCCTCCTCGGGCTTCTTAGCCCAACATACAAAAGAAGATGGTGGATTTCTTTTGGGAGGTCTACTGGGTGCCACAGGGTGCTATTTTAGCCAGAGAGGGGGGGACAGGGCCTTGTCCACCTGGCCAGCCGGACGGCCACTTTAGATTACAGTTTGTTCAGAAGTTTTAACGAGTCCGGGGTTTTAGTGTGGCGAGACGTGGCCAGCTGCATCCTCAGACGTGCTGACAACCTGGGGCTGGATACTGCTCTGTTTTTAATAGACCCCAGCTTTTAAAACTAAGTGGGCTGCCTTTTTATCGGGGGAATCTCCCTTTTTAAGCCGAAAGGGCCCACACGCCCTGGGGGGGAGAGAACCAAAAAATGAAAAATGACAAGCAGCAGCGACCCTGGACTAAGGGGGGCGCTGTGCAAAAAAGACCCCCCACGTTGGTGGAGAGGGGGGGCCCATGGGAGGCCCGGGGCCCGCTGGGTCTTCCACCTCAGGAGGCCCGGGACTGTGGGGAAGGCTGGGGGTTTGGGGGGGGGCCTTAACGTACACCGGGGGCGAGCCGGCCCTGGCCCCCTTCCCAGACATTCCCCAGCCCGGGTAGGGGACTACCGCCCCTGCTAAGAACGAGAAGAAAACTGCCACAAAAACAGAAAGAAGACTTTTATTTTAACCCGTAAAGGGCAAAAGGCCAATTAACAGAGCCCCGGTGGAAGAGAGGGCAGGGGGCCCCGGCCCCCAGGGGGGGCCCTAACAAGCCCCCTAAAGAAAAGGACCCTGACCTCCAGTGGGGTTTTAAGGTGCTGTGCCCAAACCTTTTTTTCGTAAAACCCCGTTCCCTAATGTTTTATGGGGCTATTTAATGTTTTTAACATGTAAGAACTTTTGAGGTTTTTTTTAAAGGGGTTTTATCTTTTAATTTTTTTCTTTTTCTGGGGCTCCTCCGGGGTCCTCCTTTTTTTCCTCTCCTTTTTTCTTCCCTGGCAAGGGGGGGCGGGGCCAGGCAGGTGGTTTAAAATCGGGCCAACCGGCTGGAGTTCGGGTTTTAAAACCTTGGGGCCTATCTTTTAAAAAGGGGTTTTGATATTTTTGTTTTTGGGGTAAGGGGGACGGAGGCACCACTTTTTTTCAAAAACATGTTTTCTTTTTTGTTTTTTTTTTTGTTTTTTTGCTTTTTTTTAAAAACCTTTTTTAAAACACTTTTTTGTGGGGGGAAACGTTGTGTGGAAAAAGAAAAATAAATGTTTTTAAAATAAAAAAAAAACCCCTTTCTTCCCTCTCTTCCTTCTCCGCCTCCTCTCGCCCTCCTCCCCCCCACCCTCTTCTCCTTTTCTCCCCCCTTTTCCCCTCTCCTTTTCTTAAATTTTTTTTATTTTCGGGTTTTCACCCCTCCCCGAAATTATTATAATATGGGATTTTAAAAAAAAAAAATTTTTATATATATTTTTTTATTCCCCCTTTTTTTTAATCATTATATCAATTGTTTTGTTTTTAAAAAAATTTAACGTTGTAAATTTTAAAAGGGGGTCTCATTTTTATCTCCCATCCCCCTTGGGTCAGAAGCCCAGGGGTTTTAAGAGGTTTAAGGCGGGGACACTCCTGGGGACCGGGCCCCCCATAGACGAAAAACTCCACCCACCCACACCTTTGGGTTTTGAATTAACCGGAGGCTTTCTGGGAAGCCGATTAATAATATATATATATATAAATTATTAATTTTAAAACATTATTATATAATATATTTATACATATATAAATATAAAAATAATATATAAATATATATAAAATATAATATATTTATAATATATATATAAATATATATATAAATTAATTATATAAAAAAATATATAATATATAAAAAATATATAAATATATATATATAACATTTATAATAATATGTTACCCACCATTTTACAAAACTTATTCATTGGGGTCACCGCGGGGGCCGACCCAGCTGAATACGAAGGCAGGGACACCGGGGAGGGGGCCCCAGTATAGAGAAGAAAATATTAATTTAATGTGGGCTTTAGAATAATTAACCTGTGCATGCTTTGGACTTAAACCGGAATATTAAAAATAAAAAGATAAAAAATTTTTATTACAAATAAATATATTGGGGAAATAAAAAATACATTATTATTGTATTTATTTTTAAAAATTTAATGGAATTCATAATAAACATATATAAAATAAAATTAAATTTTAATATTTAATTGAAAAAAATTATATAAATATAAAATATAATATAAAAATAGATAAAATTTTTTTTCCCAACCAGTTGGTGTCCCGGGAAAAGAACAGGCCGGGTTTTTTAAGAAAGAAGCCCCCTCCATCGGCCCACCCAAATTTCCTTTAAGTTTTTCCGAGCGTCTAAGGAAAAAAATCCGGGCCCTTGTTTTATGAACATTAATTTTTTTAATAACCATTTGAAAAAAACCGACAATTTTTCCCAACCGTGGGGCCCCAGGGGAAAATTTAAACGGGAGGATCAGAAAGACCGGGTTTTACGGGGACCGATTAAAAAGAGATTAGAAGAGTTAAAAATTACGGAGTTTGGGAAACAAAATTGGAATTACAATTTCAAATTACAGAAATTTTAAGAGAAAACAGAAATTTAAAGAGAAAGGACCAGAAGATAAAAAATTTACAGAAGAAATTTCATTCTTCAGGGACAGAGTTTCAGAAAAAAATACAGATTAAGATTTCCCCGGATTTCCAGGGATGGAGATTCAGAGATCAAAATTAAAAGAATACAGAGGCGGTTTTCAAGATCCCGAAATTAAAGGCCAAAATTGAATTTTAAGAAGATAGAAATAAAAACAGGGTAAATTTCTTTCAAAGGGTTTCAGGGGTTCCGGGAGGAAAGTTTCCGGTTTGGGTTTGGAAAGAAGATTTTCAAAATTCGAACCAAAAGTTTCCAAGGGGTTTTTTGGTTCAGGATTTTCCGGAGAAAGGAGCCCCCTTTTGCTCCCCCCAAAACACCTTGAATTTAAAAAACATTTAAACAAACCACACCCATTTCAAACCCAACAAAAGAAACAAAAACCAAAAGAATTTACAAAAAACAAAAGATTACAAAATTTACAGAAAAACAAAATTTGAAGTTTTACAAAAATTACAGAAAAACAAAAACAAAAAACAAAATTTAAAAAAACAAAGAGTTTACAAAAAACAAAGATTTTAAAAAAAACAAAGATTTTACAAAAAACATAAAGATTAAGAAAGTTTACAAAATTTAAAAAGGTTACAAAGAGATTCAGGATTTACAAAAAACAGAAAATTTCAAAAACAGAAAAACAAAAGTTTCGGGATTACGAAAATTACAGAAGAGTTTACAGAAGAGAAAAAGGATTACAAAAACAAAACAAAAAAAACAAAAACAAAAAAAAAAAAAAAAACAAAAACAGAAGAGATTCAGGGTTAAGAAATTTTTCAGAAGGTTAAAAATTTTAAAAAATTACAGAAAAACGAAGAGTTTCAGGGTTTCAAAAAAAAAAGAATTCGATTTACAAAGAATTACGGGAATTAAGAAATTTAGGGGTTAAAAAATTTAAAAATTTAAAAAAAAAATTAGGGGTTTAAAAAGTTCAGGATTTTAAGAAAATTCAAAAATTACAGCACAAACTATATGCTCCAAACAAACACAACTTGGCTCAAACAACCCCAAACTTTGACTCACACAACCACCTAAGGCAGCACAACAACAACGCCCCCCAAACAACACAAACGGAAACAACAACACAAAACATTGCTCCACAAAAACAAAACTTTGAACACAACAAACACCTTAGGCCCAACCAAAACTTGGACACGAAAAAACCCCAACGGCCGCCAACCACACAATTTTGATAAAAAAAACATATTGACCCGCCAAAACCCAACTTTGAGTCCCCAACAACAACGGTCCAAAAAAAAAACTATAATATTGAAAATGGGTTTTTTCAACTCTCATTTTTGTTTTTAAAAATTGAGCGCTGCTTCACTGGGATCTTTCCAAAAACATGACAAACTGCACCAAATGCACCAACAACACCTGTCTGCTGTTTTTTTTGACTTATGAAAATTAATTAATTGAAAACGGTTTTTAATCACCTGAGAGAAAGGCGGGAAAAAACCCAAAAAACCCCAAACCAAACCCCCACCAACACCCACAAAACCAACAACAACAAAACAAAACCGGAGGAGGGAACCCCTCTGCGGGCCGGGAAAGAAAAAGGTGGAGAGCGCTTTAAAAAAAAAATTTTTTCAGAACAAAAACCCAAAGCCTTCCCCGTGTCAGGGCTGTTCACACGTGAAAAAAATGAACTTTCGCACTTTTCACGATATTTAGGGCCCTTTTGATTAACAGTTTTAAATATAATATTTTTAATATATATTTTTATATATTTTAAAATTAAATATTTATAAATTTTTTATATATATATAATATAAAAAATATATATTTATATAATATATTTATATATAATATTTAATAAATATTTTTTATATATTTTTAAATGTATCTTTTTTAAAAATAATTTTTTTTTTAAATTATTTAAAATAATTTCTCTTTTTTTAAAAAAAAATTTTTTTATTCAAAAAAAAATTTTAAAACTCTTTTACCTTAAAAAATGTTTTTTTTTCCGTTTAAAAGAACTATTTTTATTAAAATTTTTTAAAAAATTTTCTTTTTTTCCCAGACTTTTTTTTTTTTCTCAAAAAAATTTTTAAATTTTTTCCTTTCCGTTTTTTTTTTCCAAATTTTAAAAAAAAAAAAAAAAAAAGTGGTTTTAAAAAAGGGGCCTTTTTCAAAAAAATTTTTTTTTTTTTTTTTTTTTAAAAAAAAAAAAAAAAAAAAAAAAAAAAATTTCAATAAAATATTTTTTTAATTTTTTTCTTTTTTTTATAAAAAAAAAATAACAAAAAAAAAAAACTGGGGGAGAACAAAAAAAAAAGAAACCCGGAAAAGAAAAACCCCGGGCCAAATCGACCGGGCCGGCCCCGTCTTTCTCCAAACAATTTTTGGGCTTCAGGGGAAAAGACTTTGGGTTTTTTTTAAAAGGCCCTTTTTAGGGGGTCAAGGTAAAAACCCCTTTTGCCGGGGGGGTTTCGAGTTTTCTGTGAAACGATGCGCAGGCACCCCTAAAAACCCCAACCCCAGGGTTTTTGGGGTTTTCGAAAAATCCCCCCCAAGGGGGCATTGCATTTTTAAAAAAAAAAAAGTTTTTAAAAAAAAAAATTTTTTTTTTTTTTTTTTTTTTTTTTTTTTTTTTTCGTAAAAAAGTCTTTTCGCCAAAAAAACCACAAATGTTCCAAAAAAATTTAAAATGGAAAGGGGCCCCTTTCCTCCATTTTTTTTTGTTTTTTGGGGTTGGTTTTCCCCCTTGGGTTAAAAAAAACCCAAACCCCGGGGAAAAGGAACAACGAGGATTTAATGTAATTAGGGTTTTGTGGGGGTTTTTTCCTTTTTCCTTTTTGAAACGGGGGGTCGATTTCTTTTAATAAAGGGCCCCCTTTGGACGCCCCCCGAAATTTCTTGGGAAATGCCTTTCCCCCCCCAGGGGGCCCTTTTTTTTTTAAAACCCCCTCCTTTTCCATTTTTTTGTTTTAATTTAAAAAAAAAACTTTATTTTGTATTAAAAAAATTTTTTTTTAAAAATTTTTTTTAAAATTTTTTTAAAAACAATCAGGGCGTAATTTCTTTTCTTTTTTGTTTTTCTTTGTTTTTTTTTTTTCAAAAAAATGGAAACCCAAATTTTTTTCCTTTTTTAATTTTTTTTTTTTCAAACCCCCGGGGGAAAAAATAAATCCACGGTTTTAATTTAAAAATTTTTTTTCCGTCTGTTAAAAAAAGGTGTTTTGGCCCCGGCCCGCCCAAAAAAAGGGTGGTTTAAACACAAAAAGAGAAGGAGCCCCCCAAAAAAAATGAAACCCAAATTTTTTGCTTCCCCCTGCAAAAGGGGGCCCCCCCTGAAGGGGCACCAAACGCCAAAGGGGGGAAAAATTGTTTTTCAAAAACCAAAACAACCCCCCAAAAGAATTTCCCCAAAATTTTTTTTAAAACCGGGGGGAAAAGAAGCGGTTTTTTTGGGGCCTTTTTTTGGCGGGGCGACCCGGGGGGTTTTTTTGGAGGCTTTTTTCTTTTTTTTTACAGAAGCCCCAAAACCAAAAAAAGGGGGAGAGATGGCTCCCCCCAGGGAACCCCAAAAACAAAAAACCCAACCCCCCCCAACGCCCCCCCTTTCAAAAACCCGGGGGGGGGTTTAAAAGGGAAAACCTTGACCAATTAAGCGAAAAGAATTTAAATTAAAAAAAACACGGGCCCCCTAAAAAAAAAAAAATTTTTTTTTTTTCTTTAAAAAGCTTTTTTAAAAAAAAGTTTTTTTTAAAAATTTTTTTAAAAAAAAACAAATTTTTTAAAAATTTTTATATGATATCGGTTCTCAGAAAATTAGAATTTTGGATAAAGTTCTTTATTTTCTGTAATGCAAAAAAAATTTATGATTCTATTAAAATCAACTGAAATATTCAATTTTATTCTTTTATTGCTGATTATTTAAAAAAAAACTCAAAATCCTATCTCAAAAATTTTAATATTTAAAAAAAAAGTTTAAACATATGTTTTTCAATAAAACCCTTTCAGGGTTTCAGTTTTTACAACAAGTGTTTTTTTACCCCTAGAATTTTTTAAATTTAAAATTTTGGATAAATTTTTTTCTTAAGTTAAACCATAATAAAATTAAAAAAAATAAAAGGTTTTTAAATTTAATTTTTTAATTTAAAGAAATAAAAAAAAATGAAAATTATAAAATATTAAATAAATTTTAATAAATATATTATATTTATATTTTTAAATAAATTATTTTAAATTTTTTAAAATATAAATAAAAAAAAACATTTTTTTTAAAAATTTTATAAATAATATATTTTATTTATTTTTAAAAAAATTTTTAAAAAAATAAAAAATTTTATTAATAAAAAATTTAAAAAATTTATATATATATTTTAAAAAATTTTTTTTTACAATATTTTATAAATAAAAATATAATTATTAAAATTTATATAAATAAATTAAATTAAAATTAAATTATTAATAAAATAAATTTTAAAAGGGGTTTTTAAATAAAAAGGGTTAAAAAAGGGGGGTTTCCCGTTTAATTTTTTTTATTAAATTTTTAAAAGTCCTTTTTTTGATGAAACAAGGGAATCGGGAAAGGCGCCTGCAAAAGGGGCCATTTTCCCCCCTTTCCATCGGGGGCCAAAAGAAAGCGGGGGGTTTTTTCCGCCGGGGGGTTTTTTTGTTGAAATAAGGGAACCTTTGATTTTTCCGGTTGGGAAAAAAAACCTGCCCGGCCCGATTTTAAACCCTTAAAAAAAAAAAAAGGGTTTTTAAAATTTTTTGGGTTTTTTTAAAATTTCCCCCCAAAAAATTTTTTTTGGGAGATGAAAATGTTTTTTGGGCCCCAAAAAACCCAAAAAACCCCAGGGAAGGGGCAAAAAAGAAAAGGGAATTAAGGGCCTGGCGGTTTTTCTAACACACCGGGGCCCCCAAAATTTTAATTAATTTAAAAAAAACCCCCTTTAAAACAAAAAAAAGGGGTTTAATTTCCTTTTTTACCCTTAAAAAAAATAATTTTTTTTTAATTTTTAATAAATTTTTCCTATTTATAAAACTTTTTAAAAATTTTTTTTATTATAAAAATTTAACCTTTAAAAAATTAAAAAAAAAAAATTTTTTTCTTTTTAAAAATTATATATTTAAAAATTTTTTTAAATATATAAATAAATTTAAATTTTAAAATTTAATATTTTTTATTTTTAAAAAATATATAAAAAATATAAAAAATAATATAAAATTTTTTTAAATATATAATATAAAATATTATTTTTAAAAAAATATTTTATATATTTAATAAAAAAATTTTTTTAAAAAAAAAAAATTGTTTAAAAAAAAAAAAAATTTTAAAAAAACAAAAATTTTTTTTTAAAAAAAAAAAAAAAAAAAAAAAACCCGCCCCCGCGGGGGCGGCCCAAGCTCTTTAGGAGATTTATATTTGGTTTTAATTCTCTGAATTTTGTAAAATTTAGACCTTTGTCCTTTTTTTAATAACGGGGGGGTGGGTTTGGTTAGGGGGGAAAATGTGGGGTTACCCTGGAGGGGGTCTCCCCCGGGGTTTTCACTTAAATCCCTTGTTTCTGGCCTCCCGTTTTAAATTATTCGGGGAAAAGGGGGCCTCCCTTCCCCCCTTTTGCCTTTTTTTTTTTTCTAGAGTCTTTTTTTTATTAATAACGTTTTGTTTAAGTTGAGTTTTCTTAAGCCCCGGGGTTTTGATTAATTTGGGTGTTGTTTTTTTGCTTCAAAGAATAAATGAGTTTTCTTTTGATCTTTGTCCGTAATAACTTTTAAAAAAAATTTTTTTTCTTTAAAAATTTAAAAAAATTTTTCTAAAAAGCTGGTCTTAATAAATAAGTTCCTCAGCAAATTTTTCCTTTTCTTCTAGGACGTTGTCCTGTAAAAAACTAAACCTTTTTTTAAAAAATTTTTGTAAAAAGCTTTAAAATTTTTTTTTATTTTAACTAAACTCTGTGTTTTCAATTATTGTTTAAATTTTAATTTTTAACTTATCTGTTTGAAAGCACAAATTTTAGCAAAAGAGCTTTTTTCTTAAAATAAAAAAAAAACGAAAAGACGATTTTTAATAAAAAAAATTTTTTTTAAATTTAAAAAAAAAAACAATTATTTTTCTTTTTTTTTAAAAATTTTATGTAAAGAAATTAAAAATAAATAAAGGGTTTTTTCTAAACATTTATTTTTTTTTTACAAATATTAAAATAAAAAAAAAAAAGCATAAAAAACAATAAATAATATTATTATATTCCTTTTAAATTTAATTAACCCTTTTATTTTATGGGGTTTAAAGAATAACCCAAGGTTTCGAAGGCAAATCACCCTGATTCTGGTCTTTTTCCCCAGGGGCCCCCAAAAACTAATAAAAACTCTTATTTTCCATAAAAAATTTTTTCAAAAAAAGAAAAAAAAGTATAATGATTTTTCAACTTTAGATTTTTTCCCTTTCAAAATTAAAATTTTTCCAGTGTTTAAAACACTAGAAACCCTCCCCAAAACCCCAATGGGAAAGGGAAAAATCCCTAACCCCTTAGGGAAAAAAAGAAATTAAAGAAAAAGGCCCCCTTCCCAAAACAGAAAAAAATTTTATGGACCAGAAGGCAGATTTGTTTTTATGGCCAAATTTAAAAAAAGGGTTCCTTCCCTTTCACGCCTATTTAATTAATAAGGGGTAAATTTTTTCGGGGGGGCCCAATAATTACTAATAAAAAAAAAAGGGGATGATATTTTTTAATCGCTGACGCGGGGTTTATAATTTTAAAAAAAAAAAAAAATTCCCCTTATTAAATTTATTTTTTTTTTTTTTAAATTATTAAAATTTTTCAATAAAAGGAAATTTGGGGGGTACCGATTTGAATTTGAATTTTTAATATGTTTTTAATAAGAACAACGGGGGGTTTTTTTAAGGTTTTAAAGCTGGTTTTCTTCCTCGGTTTTTGAAAGAAAACGTTTAAGGGGATTTATTTTTTTTCTCAAAACCTGTTGCAAAGAAAGCGAAAAGGAAAAAAAGAAAACTTCTTTTTGTAAAAAAAAATAAACCGAACCTGGGGGTTTTTTCCTTTTCCCCCAAAAGGTTTTTTCCGGATTTTCCATCCCTGTGACAAAGGCAAAGGCAGGGGCCAGTGTTAAGTTTTGTTGGGGGTTGTAATTTTTGGGTATTGGCAAAACCAAAAAACTGAAAAATTTTTTTTTTAATAAAAACTTTTGGCCTTGGCCGGGCACGAAGGGGTTGAGGGCGAAACATTTTTTCCCCCCATAAAAAGGTCTTCCCGTGCTTAAAAAAAAAAGGGGGATCCGGGGATGAATGTTCCGCTAGGTACCCACAACCCGGGGCAAAACAGAATATTTAGGTGGGGCGGTCCGGGCTAGGGCCCCGGTTTAAATTTTTTATTTTATATTAAATAATTTAATTCCCCCCCATAACTATATAAGGGATTCACCAAATACTCAATTTAAAAAAATTAAAAAAATTCTAAAAATTCAGAAAAAAACCCTAAAGATCCCCTTTTACTTTAATTTTAAATTTACCCCGGGGGTTTGAAAGGGTTATATTAATAAATTATTTGAATTTATTTAAATTTTTTATTTTTTGAATAAAAATATTTTATTTTTTTTTCAGAATCCCCTAAAATTCAACCCCTTACCCAAATTGGGTTCCCCCCAAGGTTTCCCCCGGGGTAAACCCGGGAGTTGTAGAGCTGCGAAGTTTCAAGGGTTTTTCACCCTGAGAGCATTGACGAGCTTTTTTGGCTCGCCATTTAGGTTTAAAATTCCTAGTCCCTGCACGGATTTAAGGTTACTGTTTTCCAAAGTAACGGCGGGTTTGGTTGTGTGAAAGCAAGAGCTTGATGGAACAAAGTGAAAAAAAGGGTCGGTTCAAGGAATCCCCAAGGTAATCAAAAATTTCTGCCGTTATTTTTAGTTATGAAAGAACTTTTTATTTTGGGGTTCGGGTTGTGTAAATTTGTGGGAAATATATTAAAATTTTTTTACGATAACGTAATATTGTGCATTCTTTTCCCCATAAAACTCGAAGTTTTATCGGGTTCCCCTTTTCCCTCCCCCTTTAAAACTTATTTGGGTTAAAAACCGACCCCTTGGGAAAAGGTAAACAACCAAAAAATTGCATACAATTTTTTACCCCCCCCTTTTTGAAAAGATGCCTATAAGTAAGGGAATCCAATTCAGATTTATAATCAAACAAACCAAAAAAAAAATAAGGCCTTTAAAAACAAAACAATATTAATATGGAAAAACCCTTTAAATTTTTATTTAAACCCCAAACTCCCCCGGGCCCCCTTTAAACCAAAGGAATTTTAAAAAAATATTACATTAAACTTTGAAATGGTTCAAGGGGACCCCCCCCGTTTGATTTCAAATTATTAGGATCACGGGGGGGGAAAGGACCTGGGGGGGTTTTATATAACCTTTAATAATAATAAAACATTATTTACAATTTTATTATTGGTTTGAAAAAAAAAAGGAAAAAATTCCTGAAAAAACGTCCCCAAATACCTTAATTTAAAAAAGTCCTTTTAACATTAATGAAGTATGGGCTTAATCCCTTCCCCCTTTTTCCCAGATTAAATGTCCCCCTTTGGTCCCCCAAAACCCCCAAAGGGAACCGTGTGCGGAACCCGAGCCCCCCCCTGATTGTCGTAAATGCTTGAGGGGGCAAGGACTTTATTTTTTAGTTCCTCCCCTACCCAGGAATTTTTATGTCAAAAAGAAGGAGAATTGATCATTCAACCCCCCCTTTCCCATAAAACTTTTTTTCGGGTGGCTAACCACGTCAAACATTTTCCCCCAACTCACACCGCCAAAGGACCCATTACCTTCAGGGAAGGGCCCCTTTGGGGCCAGGGGGAGGATCTCCATCAGACCCTGATCCCCGGGACCCCCCCGGGGGGTTTGAGTCTCTCCCTTAAAGACTGCCCGGGCCTCCCCTCCAAACATAATTTCGGCCAAAGGTTGGGGCTGTCCCGGGGGCGACGAACACCACAGGGAGGGGGTTGGATCATGGTAATGGTGCCGGAGCGCCTGTCCCCCCGCCCAAAAAAAGGGCTACGGGGGACAAACAAACAACCCCATTATGAGGAGTTAGTAAAGGGGCCGGGTTTAAATTTGGCGTGCCTCTCCGAGGAACATGGACCCGACCCCCAAGTGGTGGGGGCCCCAAAAACCCCTTATTTCCTTACACGAGGGAAACCAGGCCCCCTCCTAGAAATTTAACCGACCTGGAAGGGTTTTGCGGTTCTAGTGGTAGGGAATATAAGGGGACTAAAGGGGGGTGCGGCGGAAAAACAGGGAGGGAGCCCCCATCCCGGGAAAATTCACCCAAGGGGGGACCAAAAGGGGTTTAAAGTCCACCCCCCCCAAAATTTCATTCTGTAACCCATCCGAGTATCAAGTGCCGCACAAACAGACTGAGGGACAGCTTCTTCAGTCAGGCCATCAGGCTGCTGAACAAGGACTGAGACCCTCATTAACACTACACACCAGAACATATTCTGTGAATATCTATGGCCATGGTGTATATTTTATTACATTGTTTATATATATATATATTGTATATATATATTGTATGTATATACATATATATATATATAGTCTCAAAAAAGTGTATATTTTATTACATTGTTTTATATATATATATTGTCATGATGTATATTCTATTACACTGTTTTATATATATATTGTTAATACTTTCTTCTTTTTTGTGTGTGGATATTGTATAGTTTATTCTCATTCTTATTCTTTTTTTAGTCTGCTACTGCTGTCGGGTGTTTTGCACATAAGAATTTCACGAACCGATTATACTTGTATAAAAGGGGATGTGACAATAAAAACTTGAAACTTGAAACTTGAAACATTAGATCGAAGTCTATTTGAGTTCTGCTCGTGGTCGAGTCGTTAGGACCACGACTCCGTTAAAAGTAGCGTGGAAGTACCCGCGGACACGAGCTGAGTTTAAAGCTTTGGGCTAAAGTGTTAAAGAGCGAGTTATGATGGGGCCCCCCGCGCTCGATGGAAATCAGGACTAGAATGCGATAAATCGAATTCAACAATATTTAATGGCAATAAGCGTAAACAAACAATCAAGGCTCACGATCGTGGGTTTCGTGGTGATGCTCGAAGCACCCGGGTCAAGACCAAAGAGAACCATCTTTCCCCAGTCCACAGTATTAGTCCCAGAATCAGCCAATCAGCTCCTCTCAAAGGTAGTTCAGCCTCTAACACCTTCCTGTTGGATAAAAGTCCACTCTCAAAATGGAGGGGTCAAAGGTCACGACCCCCGGGTCAAAACGTCACTTCCGGTCAAGTCACGAAACAAGAATTTTCACAATATAAGTCCCGTCAGTTATTGTCCACATTAAAGTCTCTTCACAGGCTTCAACCGGCTTCGACGATCTGAAATACTAACTAACATTCACTCTCATGCAACACACATTAATTCTTGCCTATTATCAAATCTTTCTATATGTATTAATTTAAAGCTCAAGACTACAGAATCAAACTAAACTACTACAACCTAGCAGTGTCCTTGTGCACCATTCACTCTCCTCATCCCGTCGTTTTCTATGAATGATCTCACACTTCATTATGGATCGTGTTGTTTTGGTTCCACCTGTCCAGGGACAACATGAGCGTATTAGCTTCTAGCTAACGCCGGAGCGATGACTTTTAAATGAGTGCTGTCCCTGCAAAAAAACCAATAACATATCCAATACAATTTGCAGAGGAGAAAACATGCTCGCAGTATTTCTTATTTCTTACACGGCTCAGCAGTCCGGGGAGAATCTACTACCGAGCCGCTGCTGATATTTAAGTATTAAAGTGGTGTCTTGAGGTGACGCCAAACCCACAGCGTGACTGTAGCCCGAGTCCACTGATGCATTCACTATCCCATGTGCTTTAAAACCTCTTGCTATCACTCTTACAGTCAAAGACGTACCAATACCAAGGATTCAATACCCTGTAGGCACTATAATAAGAATGTCTTTCTCCCACAGCCTTGTATTGATATGAGATTGCCTCCTCAATGCATCGGAGAGAAAGAAGAAACATTCGAACTGCAGATGTATCGGCTCTTGAGAATGAAAAGACCGACTGTAGTGGTTTCAGCTGGATAGTTTCAATCGTGGTAAACGGATTTTCTAAATGCCAAAGTAACTGATTTATAGATGTGGCTTGTCTGAGAGGAGAGAAAACTCATTTAGATGGACTACTGACGACTGCCAAGACACCTCCATGGTGTTTTTTTTCAATGGAGGTGTCCGATATCCGCCAAAATATATTTTTTTCCGGAGACATCTTGTTGCGTCTCACGAATGATGCTGTTGACTGGTATCCTCTCTCTCTTGCCCTCTTTTGATCCGGCTTCTCTCCCTTCTTCTTTCCCTTCCGTCAGTTGTGTTTTCATCTGTGCTGAAAGCCGAATGTGCACTCGCCCTCTGCACAACGCCGTATGTTAATTATGTCCCATTCTTAAGTGGGGGTAATTTAAAGCAGCAGGAGGCGCATTCAACTTTTGTACTCTCGTTCAGACGTCCGATGTTCTAATGCGAGTCTGAGACAGTCAGTGCGTTTACATGATGGTATAATTCTCATCTTGCTTTAGTCGGACTCTGCTATCTTTTGGGGGGTCAGCTGTTATCCCAATATACATGGCAGTGAGTGATTTAAATCATTGGCCTTTGAAAGCATGTCATATCCGATACGATAGGTGGCGCTGTTTTCATTACAACTCGTGGTGAAACAGCCATTTCCGCTTGACCTCTTCACCACTACCAACAACAACCAACAACAACAACATCAACATTTCGAGAAAGATGGCGAACAGAGAGCAAGGGTTACATCCCTCTACTATTCTTGCATGATGTTAATAGTGACATTATCGTCTCTTTCGACTCCCGGGTCACGACATGGGAGGGCGGCGGGAGGGAGGAGGGAGGAGGGAGGGAGGGAGGGAGGAGGGCGGCGGGATCTCAAGCATGCGCAAAGACGCAAAGTCCAGTTCCTAATCCAATTCACCGTTACATGCCGCGATAGTCGAATTATCAACCGGATCGGATTGAGTTATCCAGGGTGTTAATCGGATCGTAGTTGGACCGCACATAGTCGAACAAAGGTGTTGACATGAAACGGATCATTCGATTTCAGTCCGACTAAGCCAGTTATTCGATGCATGTAAACACGGTCACTGATGTCAAACGTACGTATTTAATAGCTTTTGAGTCCCATTTATTCTCTCAAACACACTTCCAGCTCTCTATAGAAGTATAACTGGTATTTATCAAGCTGGACTAAAATTATTTCTATTACTTACATATAAATGTTTTCTGGGGACCATTTTTTTTAAACAGGTGCAGTATTGAGGAAAATAATCCTACCTAGCAACGCCTTGCCGTCAACGAGCGTCCGCTCAGAGAGCTGGTCGTCAACGCTGAGGACCGTCGGCCATGCTATGGTTATGGTGCCTCGTTAAAGTTCACGTTAATGTTCGAATTTACCCTGCACCCAATACTAGTTGTCCCTTGATAGAGCCTGAACGCACCACGGAACTGAACTGGGTCAGGGATGCCGTATGTGTTCAGTTTGTAAAGCCCTCTGAGGAAAATGTGTGATATATTGTGATAGTGTGATATTCTCCTCCCGGTCGTTCCCAGTAGGCCACACATGTGTCTCATTTCAGTGGAAGCTGTGTAGGTTTTCTCTTCCATTTTTATTGTTTCTTTTCCTCCAGGGAGCTCAGTGTTGTTTTCCCTGAGCAGCGGTGGCTCAGCGTGACCTTTATGTTCCAGTTAGCGGCTGTTTGGGTTTATTGTGTTGGCCTTGGAGACCTCGACGCCTTTTGCTTCCGTTTTAGTTTTACATTAGTTAATCCTTAAAGCCGTCCATAAATCCTCCTTATTGCTGCTTTAAGTATTTCACCTGACTTATTGTTTGCCTCCTCGGTTCCGCCCGGTCTCTCTTATACACGTATGTTACGGCCGTGTACCCCGAGGCGCCCTGGAGAGGCCGTAACTCGGCTTATTTATCTTTTTGCCACAGAGCGCTCAGGAGTCTGTAAACCAACGTAATCTATACCGTGTTATCGGAACCTGAAGTGTTTTTCTTCTCCATTAAGAACACACAATTCAAATTATAATGAATTATAAGTTTGTAATTTGTATTTCATGAAACAAATCTTTTCGTTAGTCGTTGTATTGAGGTATTATGAGGGCGGGTGTTAGGAAGTTAAACAGCTCAGAATTCAACTCTAATATATATTTATGTTCACGTTAACATTTTAATTTACCTGCACCCAATGCTAGTTGTCCCTGAATCGAGCCTGAACGCACCAACTGGGTCAGGGATGCCGTATGTGTTCAGATTGTAAAGCCCTCTGAGGTAAATGTGTGATATTGGGCTATTTAAAATAAACTGAATTGAATTTTTTCAAACCTACGTGAGCCGTTAGTGTGACGACCCTCAACAACAACAAAAAAAGGCAATTCCTCCGTCTTGATTCCGGGGGAGAGGACGACATCGTTTCTCGCCCACTTGATTAATCTTTGCGGGAAGAGGCGGCGATATGACGATCTCACGTTTACACGGCGGGGAACGATCCAGGAGGGTTATTTTTAGAGCGGGCCGCCGCCGCCGCCAGGAGTTCTCCATTTAACCAAGATTCCCTGAAACTAGGCGGCGAGAAGGTCGTCTGCCGTTTCCCGATCGAAGTGAAGTTATTTTTCTAATCTATTCCGGTGTCGCCGCCCTCGGGGGGGTCGCACAAACCTTTGTAGAGACGGAGGAGGGGGGGGGGCGGGGGCAAGGCCGCTCTAATTAGTGGGCAATTACCTCCATCCAGTTGTAATTACAGTTTCCAGACAATTACGTTCAGTATGATGAATGTCAAATGTCTAATTTTGAGTTTTTTTCTCTCCGCTGCTTCTCAGCGTTCACAAGTTCCTCGGTTCATCGATTTTATTATTTTAATAAACGATTCTTTCGATGTTGATTGCGACAAATGACTCTTTTATTTTTGCAGAATTATTTTTATCGTAATGCAAATCAAAGAACAAAAATATTCAAAATGTTCAAAATCAAGACCACAAATCAGATTTACTAAATTTCTTACCTTTCACAATAAAAGCCCAAGACAAACCAACACGGTCCGTTTCTTTCCGTGTCGCTCCTTAACGACTTTTCTGTTCTGGATAACGTTACTTTACAAAACACGAGTTATATCCAGTCGACAGAAACACGTTGTTCAGTTTACGTAATAAAACCCTCTCTCTCTAACTGTTGCTCCGTGAAACACGTTACTTCATATATCTTGCAGATTTGTTCTAGTAATTTACTTTAAATTAGGGCTGTCGATCGATTTAAAAAAATTAACTAATTAATCGCACATTTTGAAATTCATTAATCGCGATTAAAAGGTTTTTCTTCTTCTTTTTAAAGGCAAAACTGTTACGAGCTCAGACACTTAGGAAGTAGGACCCAATTGCACGACCCGGGAGATAGAGATAAAGTATTTGTAAGTACTTTATTTTTCGGTTCTGCAGTGAACAAAATGAAAGCGCTCACGTAGTGAGGGATCAAAAACTTTTCAAGAGCACAACATAACCCGACCTGATCATGGCAAAAGACCAGACGAACTGACAAGGAACACTGGGAGACAGGGGAATTTAAGCACATGGTAACAAGACACAGGTGGGACCAATCAGGCCGGGCTGACACTGATGAGCATAGGAGACAGGTGTGATGACAGGTGAAAACAATCAGGAAGCCTGGAATGAGAGAAAGCGAACATAAATGACATGAACCTCTCTAGCATATCTGTCGGTGCACAACAGTACCCCCCCCTCTAGGGCCAACTCCTGATGGCCCAGGCTGATTGTAAAAGTCGTGGATAAGAGTCTTGTCTCGATAAATGAAGCAGCTATCCAGCTTCTAGCCTCAGGACCGTAACCCTTCCAGTCTACCAGGAATTGCTTGCCCTCCCTATTACGGACCTCCACTAGCTTACGGACCTTGTAAACGCCACCCCCTTCAAAGAACTGGGGCGGTGGAGGGGGCTTGGAGGCGGGAACAAGTGTGCTCTCACACACCGGCTTGATTCTACTAACGTGAAACGTTGGGTGCACTCAAGGTCCTGGGAGTTGCAAGCGTGCGGCCGGGTTGATGACTCTGGACACTGGAACGGACCCACAAATCTCGGAGCCAGTTTCTTTGAGGCGACATGGAGTGGTAAGTCTTTGGTAGAGAGCCAAACCTTTGGCCTGGACTGTAGGAGGAGCGACCCTGCGATGAACGTCCGCAACAGCCTTCATCCGAGCTGAACTTCGGAGAAGAGACTGGCGGCACCAGCCCAAACTCTGTGACAACGTCTGATCATGGCATGTGCCGATGGAACCATCACCTCTTCCTCGTTGTTAGGGAAAAGTGGAGGCTGGAAACCATTGACACAATGGAATGGAGAGAGACCTGTGGCCGCCGTGGGAAGGGTATTGTGGGCAACCTCGACCCATGTGAGGTGGTCACTCCAGGTGGTCTGGTTCCGGAGACGAGACAACGTGGCGTAGTCTCTAGTTCTTGGTTCAGACGCTCCGACTGTCCATTTGACTGAGGTGATATCCTGATGACAGGCTGACGGTGGCACCTATGAGTCGACAAAACTCTTTCCAGAAGGCGGAAATGAATTGTGGACCCCTGTCGGAAACAATGTCATTAGGGAATCCATGGATCCTGAATACGTGATTCATCATGACCTCTGCGGTGACTTTGGCAGAGGAAGCTTGGTCAATGGGATGAAGTGAGCCATCTTTGAAAATCGATCAACCACTGTTAGAACCGTAGTCTTGCCTCTGGATGAGGAAATCCTGTCACAAAATCCATCGAAATGTGTGACCAAGGACGATGGGGAATCGGCAGCGGCTGGAGCAAGCCCATCTTAACTTGAGATGAGGTCTTATTACACGCACACACCGGACAAGCCGCTACATACTCGGCCACATTTTTCTTCATGGATGGCCACCAGAAACGTTGTTGAATCCTGAACATTGTTCTTGCTACTCCCGGATGGCACGAAAGCACAGATGAGTGAGCCCAGTGGATGACCTTGGGTGAAGAGCCTCAGGAACAAACAGCAGATTGTTGGGACACTAAGCTAGCGCTGGATTCATGACATTTGCCTCTTTAACGTCTGACTCCACTTGCCAGGAAAAGGCTCCGATCACCCGGTTAAGTGGAAGGATGGTCTTGGGCTCTACCGCAAGTGGTTCGGGATCGTAAAGACGAGACAAAGCATCGGGTTTTGATTCTGAGACCGGGACGAAAAGAGAGTGTGAAGTTGAATCTACTAAAGAAAAGTGTCCACCTGGCCTGACGGGAGTTGAGACGCAGCCTTTCTTATATATTCTAGATTCTTGTGATCTGTCCAGACTAAAACGGTTGCTCTGCACCCTCTAGCCAGTGTCTCCATTCCTCGAGGGCAGCTTTTACAGCTAACAATTCCTTGTTTCCCACGTCATAATTCCGCTCTGCCGTTGTCAACTTCCGCGACAGGTAAGCACATGGATGCATCTTGTTGTCTTCTGCAGAACGTTGAGACAGTACTCCTCCAATTCCCTCATTGGAAGCATCCACCTCGACCATAAACTGGCGCTGGGGATCTGGAATGGTGAGTATGGGAGCTGATGTGAATCTATCTCTGAGAAGTTTGAAAGCAAGATCCGCCTGGGGGGTCCACTTGAAGGAACCTTAGGAGAAGTCAGAACATGCAGAGGAGCAGCAACAGAACTGAAATTCCTAATAAACTTCCTATAGAAGTTAGCAAATCCTAGGAACTGCTGAACCTTTTTCCTGGAGTCTGGTGTGGGCCACTGGGATACTGCACTGACTTTCACGGGATCCATTTGGATATGATTAGGTGAGACTATGTATCCTAAGAAAGACACCTCTTCTGTGTGGAACTCGCACTTCTCTGCCTTGACATATAGCTGATTATCCAGTAGTTTCTGCAAAACTTGGCGGACATGGTTAACATGAGATTTAGCGTCTGGGGAGAAAATCAGTATGTCATCCAGATACACAAACACTGAAATATTCAAGAATTCCCACAAAACCTCATTCACAAAAGCTTGAAAAACAGCGGTGCATTGCACAGTCCAAAAGGCATTACCAAGTACTCATAGTGACCATTCTGAGTGTTGAATCAGTCTTCCACTCATCCCTTGTTTTATTCTAACCAAGTGATATGCATTTCTTAAATCCAACTTGGTGAATATCTTGGCCGTTGAAGCAGTTCAAAAGCAGATGACATGAGTGGCAGAGGATAGCGGTTCTTCACCGTAATGTCATTTAGTGGACTGTAGTCTATGCAAGGTCTCAGAGACCCGTCTTTCTTTCCCACAAAGAATCCGCTCCGGCTGGAGACGATGAAGGACGGATAATCCCTGATTTGAGTGAAGAGGAGATGTATTCATCCATTGCTGTTCTCTCAGGTCTCGAAATCGAGTAAAGTCTCCCCTTGGGAATGGGGCCCGGTAAGAGATCAATGGGACAGTCAAAATCTCGGTGAGGAGGTAGCGACAAGGCTTTAGACTTGTTAAACGCTTCTTTTAAATCATGGTAACAGGAAGGTACCTTGTGTAGATCAGGATAGTCAGGGTGATCTATAATGATCCTACTAGAGTCTGTTGGTGCATTAACAGGTTGCAAAGTTTACACCTGCCCTTACAATCCTCCCCAGTCTATAACTTTCCTGAAGGCCAGTCTATGTGAGGATTGTGGATCTTCAGCCAAGGAAACCCCAAAATAATCGGGTGCTGAGTCGACTCAAAAATATGAAATTGCATGCTCTCGGTATGGTCCTTATTTATAGTAATCCGTATGGGCTCAGTGCAATGGGTAACTGTGAACAACAAGCGGCCGTCTAAGGCACTGGCACTAACAGGATGAGATAAGCGGACAGTTTTTATTTTTAGCAGTTTGACTAGGCCCCAGTCTATAAGGCTTTCGTCAGCCCCTGAGTCTATTAACACACCCTGGTCAATGGTCTGATTGTTAATACAAATGTCTACCTGAGTAACAGGTCGAGGAGGAAGTCTGCGGAAACTTGCTCACCAGCGCACACCGTGTGACTGGTGAGCACGATCTTGAGACGGGCATGAAGCGAGTTGATGACCCGGCTGGCCGCAGTAGAAACAGCAACCCTCCGAGACGGCGCTGCCTCTCCTCCAGAGAAAGCCTGGTTCTTCCAAGCTGCATGGGTTCACGGAGTCATTCGGAAGTGTAGTCCTCTGATGGTCCGTAACATGAGCTGGAAATCCTCCGCTGGCGGCGCGACCCTCCGAGGCGAATTCTGGAAGCTGGGAATAACATCTCGGTTGCGTCGACGCTCCCTCTCTCTTTCGAAGACGGTTATCGATCCGGATGGCCACAGCGATGAGGGATTCCAGATCCCGGGTGTTCCAGTGGAGCCAGCTGGTCCTTTATCGGTTCGAAAGTCCTGTCATGAAGGCGTCACGAAGAGCGGAACATTCCATCCGCTGTCCGCTGCTGCTGTACGAAACTCGATGGCATAATCAACCACCTGACGGTTGAGCTGACGTATTTGAAACAGTCTTCTGCTGGCCTCCGTAGCAGGCGATGAGTGGTCAAAATGCGCCTCATAGTCTCTATGAAATCGGCCAATGAGTAACATAGTTCGGTGTCTCTAGACCATTCTGCAGTAGCCCAGGCTGCAGCTCTTCCCGTTAAATGAGACACAATAAACGCCACTTTACCATGCTCAGATAAAAGCTGCTGGGTTGTGTTGAGAATGTAGATCACACTGTACCAGAAAGGCTCTGCAATTCGAAGAGTCTCCGGAAAATCTCTCCGAAGAGCCAGCCGTAACGGGAGGAAACAGCCTGACCTGGGTCGTCAGCTGGAGTATTGACAGGCAAATTCTCAGCTGTGGATGACGTCACCAGAGGAGCAGTCTGTTGATGAGTGAAAAAATTATTCATTTGGGCAACCAGTTGTTGCATCTGTGTAGATAATTCTTCCTGAACCCCGCCTGGCGTCCTCTCAGCTCTTGTATTTCCGGCTGACTTTGTCCAGTTTTTCCTCGTGATGAAAAATCGTCACGCCCTGTACCGACAGAGCGGCGTGAAGCGTTCTTGGGTCGGCTGGGTCCATAATGTGGTCAGTTCGTTCTGTTACGATCTCAGACACTTAGGAAGTAGGACCCAATTGCACGACCAGGGAGACAGAGATAAAGTATTTGTAAGTACTCTATTTTTCGGTTCTGCAGTGTACAAAATGAAAGCTCTCACGTAGTGAGGGATCAAAAACTTTTCAAGAGCACAACATAACCCGACCTGATCATGGCAAAAGACCAGACGAACTGACAAGGAACACTGGGAGACAGGGGAATTTAAGCACATGGTAACAAGACACAGGTGGGACCAATCAGGGGCGGGGCTGACACTGATGAGCATAGGAGACAGGTGTGATGACAGGTGAAAACAATCAGGAAGCCTGGAATGAGAGAAAGCGAACATAAATGACATGAACCTCTCTAGCATATCTGTCGATGCACAACAAAAACTTCACACAGAGATGTGTTTTCAAAGAGGCTCCTACCTATAAAGTGCCAGCGAGGTATTTAATATTGTTTCTTCTTCTATATTGAGACCCCATTGGTCCTGTCATCTTTACCACTGAACAGCAGAACCAGTGGCCTTGGTAAACTGACTGACATTCAAATATGTCACGTTAACCCTCTGGAGGCTGGGCTCATGTCTCCATTCTACAAAAAAATGTAAATTCACCTTTTAAAGGTGTTTTCATATGACACATACCCACGTGTTCTACATCAAACATTCCAGAACAATCTCAGCTCTATCCAATGAGGCTCATTGTCCTCGCGCCGTGTTCTCTGCTCTCTGACTGACAGGCTGCTAATGAGCCTCACCTGTGTGGTGGGAGGTCCTTTGTGATTTACTGAGTGTTCATTGGTTGTTTTTTTCGCTAAATGTTGACAGACAAACGGATTGACCAATCACGGTGAAGGTTTCATGTGACGAGTTCTTTCAGCGACGCGTCACCCGACACGTCGCCCCTCTGTGTGTCTGTGGATCAGAGGGGGAGACGGGAGGAAGGAGGAGCAGACGGGGGGAAGGAGGAGCAGGCAGGGGGAAGGAGGGGGAGACGGGAGGAAGGAGGAGCAGGCAGGGGGAAGGAGGAGCAGACGGGAGGAAGGAGGAGCAGACGGGGGGAAGGAGGAGCAGACGGGGGGAAGGAGGAGCAGGCGGGAGGAAGGAGGAGCAGACGGGGAAGGAGGGCAGACGGGGAAGGAGGAGCAGACGGGAGGAAGGACGAGCAGACGGGGGGGGAAGGAGGAGCAGACGGGAGGAAGGAGGAGCAGACGGGGGGAAGGAGGAGCAGACGGGGGGAAGGAGGAGCAGACGGGAGGAAGGCGAGCAGACGGGGGAAAGGGCGAGCAGGCGGGAGGAAGGAGGAGCAGGACGGGGAAGGAGGAGCAGCGGGGGAAGGAGGGCAGGCGGGAGGAAGGGCGAGCAGGCAGGGGAAGGAGGAGCAGACGGAAGGAAGGAGGAGCAGACGGGGGGAAGGAGGAGCAGACGGGAGGAAGGACGAGCAGACGGGGGGAAGGAGGAGCAGACGGGGGGAAGGAGGAGCAGACGGGGGGAAGGAGGAGCAGACGGGAGGAAGGAGGAGCAGACGGGGGGAAGGAGGAGCAGGAGGAAACCCGACTGATTCATCCAGGAGTTTAAACTGATTTCTGCTCCTTATTTTCGCGAATAAATAATTGTTTTAAAAACGGAAACAGTGTCAAACCGTACTGCCGCGGTTTGACACTCAGAGGAGTGCAAAAATGTCAACGACACCGGAAGTAAACAAAGTTGCGTTAATTGCGCTAAAATATTTTAGTGCGTAAATCGCGGCCAAATTAATCGCATAGATTAACGCGATAACGCTGACAGCCCTAGTGTAAATGTATGTTTGAGTCATATTTTATTTTTCCAATGTTCTAAAACATATCCGACCTCTTCACGGACTAACTCTAAAAGAAAGACATTTATTGTTTTACCCTTTGGAAGAGAGCGCTGTTGCTTTAAGAAGAAGAGTTAGAAACACATGTGTGTGTGTGTGTGTGTGTGTGTGTGTGTGTGTGTGTGTGTGTGTGTGTGCAGGCTTGAAACCGTTGGAGTTATTTCATAATAGTGCTCAGTTAGTTTAGTTTTTGTGTATTTATTTAGTCAAACATTGCAATATAATATTATTATATATAATATACAAAACAGAACAAAAAGAGTGAAAAGGTAGAAGCAAAACAATGTTATATATTCCTATCCTAAATTATTATAATCAAATAAATCAGAAAATGAATGTGAAATATGAAATAAATCTAAATATAAAAATAAATTTGTCAGGGTGCAACAACAAAAACGTGATCTTTGAACGACACGAATAAAAACAGGCAATAGAACAGACAATAAAACAGACAATAGAACAGACAATAAAACAGACAATAGAACAGACAATAGAACAGACAATAAAACACTTTGTGTCACATGTGTGTGACAGAAGCAACCCGTTACCGGCGCTCTGTTCCCTCCGGTGAACTTGAATCCACTCGGCGAGGAGAACTCGATGGAGGCCCCTCCTCCAGACCCCTCCCCCAGGCCCCTCCTCCAGGCCCCTCCTCCAGGCCCCTCCTCCAGGCCCCTCCTCCAGACCCCTCCTCCAGGCCCTTCCCCCAGGCCCCTCCTCCAGACCCCTCCTCCAGGCCCCTCCTCCAGACCCCTCCTCCAGGCCTCCCCAGGCCTCCTCCAGACCCCTCCAGGCCCCTCCTTCAGACCCTCCTCCAGACCCCTCCTCCAGGCCCCTCCTCCAGACCCCTCCTCCAGGCCCCTCCTCCAGGCCCCTCCTCCAGACCCCTCCTCCAGACCCCTCCTCCAGGCCCCTCCTCCAGACCCCTCCTCCAGACCCCTCCTCCAGGCCCCTCCTCCAGGCCCCTCCCCCAGGCCCCTCCTCCAGGCCCCTCCCCCAGGCCCCTCCTCCGCTCCGGGTCGATCAGAACCGACTCTGACTCGCTTTCTACTGACAAACATTTGCAAACAGCAGACTCGTCCTCCGCGGCGCTTTGAATAGTTTCAATGAGAAAAATATTTCCCAATAATGATCTGAATAGAGGCTTGAGGGGTCTGAGGAGCCCAGCACAATGCATTGTGGGAGCTGCCCCCCCCCCCCCCCCCAGTCTTTTCAACCTGCTAAATAATTGACGTGTTTTGAGCTGAACTGTAAAACGAGCCGAGAAGATCATGATCTGAGCTGAATCAAACGAGAGATCTCAGAATGATTTTTCTTATCTCATGCAATTAAGAGCTCTCGTTACCCGGCGAGGCCGAGGGGCCCGTGATTAATCACCGGGGCCTCGGGTCTGTCAGCGAACAGGGGGAAGGACACCTTGGGGCAGGTGTGATGGGGGGGATCCTGAGGTTTCTGTGTGGTTGTGGCTCCGGCGGCTCGGCCCCGCGGGGCCCGGTCCCCCCACAGAGGAGCTCGGCGGGGTCCCGCCTCCTCACAGGAATGTCAAGCAGAGGGCGTCGCCAGGATTAATCACAGCAGGTAGCAGGTGAGTCCCGAGGCGCCAAGCTGGGGTGATTACACGTCCTGACATCCTTCATATGAGGACTGATGCATATGCACAGCCCCCCCCCCCCCCCCCCACAACAACAACAACAACACGGTGTGGCGTGTTGTGCACGTGTCATGGTGTGTTATTGGTTCCTCTTGAAGTGTAACTTACAATATGAAGAAGAATATAAAAAGCGTCTTTTTTACACGTTTTTTTACACGATGCACGAGTGATTTAAAAATCGTAAAAACATGAGATTTGAGTGTTTAAAAAAATATATATATATAAAAACTCAACCGATATATATAATATATATATTATATATATATATAATATATATATACAGTATATATATTATATATATACAGTATTTATATAATATATATAATATATATATTATATATATATATAGTATATATATACAGTATATATATAATATATATACAGTATTTATATAATATATATAATATATATATAATATATAATATATATATATATAATATATATATAATAAATATATATATATATAATATATATATATATATATATATATAATATATATATATTATATATATACAGTATATAATATATATATTTTATATATAATATATATATAATATATAATATATATATATATCGGTTGAGTTTTTTTGGTCGGGTGGTGGTCAAAAACAGAGCTCTCTCTCCCTCTCTCTCTCTCTCTCCCTCTCTCTCTCTCTCTCTCTCTCGTGGTAATGATGAATAATGGGTCGACATTAAGTTAGTTGAACGCCCGCTGTGTCTGACGGCTTCAGAGTGAGATGTATTCATAATAAATGACGAAGATGATGATGATGATGGGGGGGATGGGGGGGGGGAGTAAAGCCCACTTTCCTCCCTTTAAAAAAAAGGGAATAATTTGTTTAAAAAAAACATTAATGGTCATTTTTTAAACATTTCGGGTAAAGGTCGAGAATCAGAATGAATCTTCTCCGTGTGATGCCCCCCGCCTCGATAGACGTCCCCCCCCCCCCCCCTCTCCCGTAATTGCTCTCGCTGTGGATGAATAAATATCTTCAGAAGAGGTTTCAGGTCTATAATGCGGTGAGTGTACACATTAAACGGTGCGTTCAGGCTCCTGCGGCGTGGGGACCCTGCAGCACCATCTCATCATAACCCCCCCCCCCCCCTCCTTCTTGTTTATTCCCTAAACGGAGGGATGGGGGGGGGGGGCTATTATCAAGCATGTGGCATGTTGTCGTCAGTCCACCAGAGACGAGCCTGTTCAGGCGCCGCCGAGCGACATCACTCCTCATCTCAGGGGGGGGGGGGGCTGACAGCCTCCATGGCGCCTTCATGCAGCACAGATGGCGTGGCGGTGCTCGTCCCCGTTTGTCACCGAAATAGAACTTAGGGGGTCACGGAGTTTAGGCTGGTCGCAGAACTACAGAATGTTTGAAGCAGAGCTCGTATATATATTTATATATATATATATATATTATATATATATATTTGTATATATATTTATATATATTATATATATATTAATATTTATATATATATATATATATTAGATAGAAAAGCTCAAATATAGCAACGTGATTGGCTCACAGCCGTGATGCCACCCCCTCATCATGGCTGTCGGGTCTTGATTCAGGGACATTGAGATATTTTAATTGAAAGGTAAGAACGGAAGGAATGGATCTGGTCTGCGCTGGTTCCCCGTCCTGGTTCTCCGTCCTGGTTCTCCGTCCTGGTTCTCCGTCCTGGTTCCCCAGACCTCGGAGTCCTGCGTGGTGTTCACTGCCGCGCGTGTTTTGAAGATGTCCGCTCTGCACAACTTGATTTCTCGTTGCTTTTATTTTGGCGGGGTAATAGATTAGAAAACGACTTTGTCGTAAAAGAAAACTACTTCTCGCGGCTTCGTCGTCATGATCTTTCCTCATCTTCAAAACGCTTTGACGCCACCTGTCGATCACCCCTTTACTCCTGATGGGAGGAGCCATCAGCACCAGGTCATCGGGGGGGCGATCTGGGGTGAAGGACGCGAGGACGAGCGTCTGATTGGAGGAACCGCTCCGCCCCATGGAGCAGAGGAGGCACTATTCTATTGTGAGCTTTATTCTGTATCAATACACTTAAAGAACTGTGTCCATAACTTTCATATTTTCATACTTGGCGACAATTTATCTCGCCAAATGTCAACCGTGTATATAATCACAACATATTACGCTCTCAATGCAACACAAACAAACATAACGAGCCACATCCGTCCTGAAATGTTTTATTAAGAATATACGATACGCTTGGTTTTTATTGCACATTAAAGTAATCCTGGTTTTTTTTAGTGGGTGGATTTCTCTCCTTTATTTTTGTGGGTGGATTTCCCTCCCTTGGTATTTATTGCACATTGAAGTCATCCTGTTTGTTTTTTTGTAGGTGGATTTCTCTCCGTTTTTTTGCGGGTGGATTTCCCACCCTCTTGTTTTTTTGTGGGTGGATTTTCCTCCCTCCTGGTTTTTTTAGGTGGATTTCCCTCCCTGGTTTTTTTTGTGGGTGGATTTCCCACACTCCTGTTGTTTTTTTTGTGGGTGGATTTTCCTTCCCTCCTGGTTTTTCTTGTGGGTGGATTTCCTTCCCTCCTGGTTTTTCTTTTGGGTGGATTTCCCTCCCTTGGTTTTTGTTGTGGGTGGATTTCCCTCCCCTGGTTTTTTTGTGGGTGGATTTCCCACCTTCCTGTTGTTTTTTTGTGGGTGGATTTCCTTCCCTCCTGGTTTTTCTTGTGGGTGGATTTCCTTCCCTCCTGGTTTTTCTTGTGAGTGGATTTCCCTCCCTTGGTTTTTCTTGTGGGTGGATTTCCCTCCCTCCTGGTTTTTCTTGTGGGTGGATTTCCCTCCCTTGGTTTTTCTTGTGGGTGGATTTCCCTCCCTCCTGGTTTTTTTTGTGGGTGGATTTCCCTCCCTGTGGTTTTTTGCGACCCTTGACCCTCTGGTCCGAGCTCTGGCGGAGGCGGTGTGAGTGAACGCCCACAGCCGGCTCCACGTGCACCGCTGTGATGTTGCTTGGCCCTCAGCTGATGGCCCCCACGTCCCCACAGTGGCCCCGTGCCCCCCCCCCCCCACATGCCTCCGGTGCATGAGCCGCGTCGTGTTATAAACCTCCGTGATAAACACGCCGTGTCCGCCAACTTTGGGTTTGTTGGAGTGGTTTTATGGAATATGTGAAAACACCAACCGGCACATGGGAGAAACTCATCTTCTTTCACTTGTTCAGGCGTACTGGTTTCGGTTTATTGAGCTCATTTTTTTACCGTTGAAGGAATGTTCATAACAAACCTTCGTGGGATAAACATTCCCTGAAGAAGTTACGTTTCTATTTTATGTGAATATAATCTCTATATTCACATTTCATGATCTCAGGGGCTCAAATTCAGATGCATATTCCTTATGAAGTTTGTCTGGAGGGGTGTCATAGCAACCCCACTGTGTGTGTGTGTGTGTGTGTGTGTGTGTGTGTGTGTGTGTGTGTGTGTGTGTGTGTGTGTGTGTGCCGGTTTCACACCGATGTCTTCTGCAGTCAAAACTTTTGACATATTAATATTGATAAGAAGATAATAAGCGGTGAGGATGAGGAACTTGTGTTAATAAAGTTATGATTGAATTCTTCTAGTTCACATTAACACGGGCGAATGCAGCGACTACCTTTCTGGACCTTTGAACAATAATGTAATTTGTATTTAACCGCATCAAGTTATAAATACTACAGTTTCACGGCATAAATGTTAATTTTCTAATGAGCCTTTTTTCCTCTTTTGGTCTCATAATTCACGAGTTTTATTAATGAACAAGTAATTTCACAGACTACCGGAGCGTCGTTCTCTCGTTTATCAGAACCACGCTGCTCTCTTTGATCTTCAGAGGAGAGCCTCCTCTTAAACTTCGGCGTTCATGTTTTCAAAGATGTGCAAAGAAGGCTCATTATTGTAATAAGTCTCCAGTGTGGACATTACCGTTAATACATGCAGGTACCTGAAGGCACCGTGAGAGATTAGAACTGTTATTCACGCCAGACATCAAACGTAGCCTTCAGTTAACCAGCAGCATTGTTTCTGTCTGATCAACAGAACGAACCCGTGACGATAAAACCACAGGTTAAACAAAAGTAGGCGGAGCAGGTGAAATATGTTATGTAACAATGAACCATAACAACATAATGCACTAACAACGTGGCATAACAATGTAGCGTAACAATGAACCATAACAATCTAACGTAACAATGAACCAAAACAATCTAACGTAACAATGTAACGTAACAATGTAACGTAACAATGTAACGTAACAATGTAACATAACAATGTAACCATCTATTGTAACAATGTAACATAACAATGTAACATAACAATGTAACATAACAATCTAACGTAACAATCTAACGTAACCATTTCACGTAACAATGTAACAAACAGTGTAATTCAACATTGTAGCGTTCTCCCACCTCTACGTAGCGGTGGCTCCGCCCACCACGTCAGCCGCTCCGCAGGTTCAGGGCTGAGACTCTTTACCAAGACGAGTTGACTTCAGAAGAGAGAAACATCAGATCTTCAGAAGAGAGAAACATCGGATCTTCAGAAGAGAGAAACATCGGATCTTAAGAAGAGAGAAACATCGGATCTTCAGAAGAGAGAAACATCGGATCTTAAGAGAGAAATATCGGATCTTCAGAACAGCAGCTTCTGCCTGAGCTGTCAGACCCGGAGCAGCCGGCGAGATCACGGTGTCATCGGCAAACTGAACCGCTTTGGGAGCTTCTGCCTGGTTCCTGCCTCGCCTCCATGAACATCCATGAACCTCCATGAACCTCCATGAACCTCCATGAACCTTCATGAACCTCCGTGAACCTCCATGAACCTTCATGAACCTCCATGAACCTCCGTGAACCTCCATGAACCTTCATGAACCTCCGTGAACCTCCGTGAACCTCCATGAACTTCCGTGAACCTCCGTGAACCTCCATGAACCTCCATGAACCTTCGTGAACCTCCATGAACCTTCATGAACCTCCGTGAACCTCTATGAACCTTCATGAACCTCCATGAACCTTCATGAACCTTCATGAACCTTCATGAACCTCCGTGAACCTTCATGAACCTCCATGAACCTCCATGAACCTCCATGAACCTCCATGAACCTTCATGAACCTTCATGAACCTCCGTGAACCTCCATGAACCTTCGTGAACCTCCATGAACCTCCGTGAACCTCCATGAACCTCCATGAACCTTCATGAACCTCCATGAACCTCCATGAACCTTCATGAACCTCCATGAACCTCCATGAACCTTCATGAACCTTCATGAACCTTCATGAACCTTCATGAACCTCCATGAACCTCCGTGAACCTCCATGAACCTTCATGAACTTCCATGAACCTTCATGAACCTCCATGAACCTCCATGAACCTTCATGAACCTTCATGAACCTTCATGAACCTCACAAACCTTCTTCATGAAAGGACTACAGAATGCTCTGTCGGGAAAACGCAGGGAGGAATTGCTTTATATCACTGAAGGTTATACAGATGTCGTGTGTTAAATAATCATGCAGCCCTCATTTCAGAAACTCTTTTAATAAACTTAAAACCATTTGGTTTCACCCAAGGGAGTTTCCTTTCCCTCATTCATCCTGGTCAGTGTGTACATCCCACCTCAGGCCTGTGTGAGTGAGGCACTCCAACACCTGGCAGAGCAGATCACCACCATGGAGCACAAACACCCAGACTCCCCTGCCTATTGTTCTGGGGACTTTAACAGAGCACAAACCTCAGCAAAAGAACTGCCAAAATACAGACAGCACATTAAGTGTAGCACCAGGGACAAAAACACACTGGACCACTGCTACTGTACTAAAGGACATATCGCTCAGTCCTCGTGCAGCTTTGGGACTCTGATCACTGTCTGGTTCATCTTCTCCCGTCCTGCAGGCAGAAACTAAAATCTGCAAAGCCTGTGGTGAAGACTGGAAGAGATGGACCAACGAGGCCAAGCTGGAGCTACAGTCCTGCTTTGCCTCCACTGATTGGAGTGTTTTTGAGGCTGCTGCTACAGACCTGGATGAGCTAACTGACACTGTGACATCATATATCAGCTTTTGTGAGGACATGTGTGTGCCGACAAAAACCTTCTGCACATACAACAACAATAAACCCTGGTTCACTGCAAGACTCAGGCAAGCTTCGCGAAAGAGGAGGCCTACAGAGGTGGGGACAGGATTCTGTACAACCAGGCCAGAAACACACTAACGAGGGAGATCAAGGTAGCTAAGAAGAGCTATACTGAAAAGCTGGAAACAAAGTTTTCAGCCAACGACCCCTCGTCAGTTTGGAGAGGCCTGGAAGTACTCACCAACTACAAGAGACCATCCCCCCCCACTGAGGACAATCACCGACTGGCTGACTCCACCTGAATGTCTTCTATTGTAGGTTCGACAAGCCCACTTCCACCCCAACTGCCCCATCACCGAACAATCACCTCCACTCTCTGACTCACCTCTGCCATCCAACCCCCCACCGGCACTGAGGATCTGCGAAGAGGATGTGAGTCGGCTCTTTCAGAGGCAGAAGATCAGGAAGGCTCCGGGCCCAGACGGCGTGTCCCCTCCTGCCTGAAAGTCTGTGCTGACAGCTGTCCCCATCTTCACGGAGATCTTCAACCGATCACTGAGCTGTCGAAGTCCCTTCCTGCTTCCGGCGCTCCTTGATCATCCGGTGCCCAAGAAATCCTCCATCACAGGATTAAATGACTACAGACCCATCGCCTGGCGTCTGTGGTCATGAAGTCCTTTGAGAGGCTGGTGTTGACCCACCTGAAGGACTCACAGGGCCCCTGTTGGACCCCCCCTGCAGTTTGCCTACTATGCAAACAGGTCGGTGGATGACAATAAATATGGGACTGCACCATTTACTGCAACACCTCGACTCCCAGGACATATGCAAGGGTTCTGTTGTGGACTTCAGCTCTGCATTCAACACGATCATCCCGGAGGTTCTACAACCCAAACTCTCCCAGCTCGTGCCAGCCCCTCACCTGCCCGGTGGATCACAAGCTTCCTGACAGACGGGACGCAGCAGGTGAGGGTGGGAAAAACCACATGCAGCACACGAACCATAAGCACTGGCGGCCCCCAGGGATGTGTGCTCTCCACTGCTCTTCTCCTCTACACCAAGGACTGCACCTCAGAGGACCCGTCTGTTAAGCTCTTGAAGTTATGACACAACGGGTCATCGGCCTCATCAGGAACGGTGACGAGTCTGCGACAGACGGGAGGTTGAACGGCTGGTCCTCTGGTGTGGACAGAACCACCTGGAGCTGAACAAGCTCAAGACTGTGGAGATGACAGTGGACTTCAGGAGGAGCCCCCAACACTATCGCTCACCATTCAAAATAGCACTGTTCCTGTGGAGACCTTCAAGTTTCTGGATCCACAATCTCCCGGGACCTGAAGTGGGCCTCCAACATGCTTACCATCCAAAAGGCCCAGCAGAGGCTGTTCTGCGCCAGCTCAGGAAGTTCAACCTGCCTCAGGAGCTGCTGATCTTTTTTTACTCCGCCATCATCCAGTGTGTCCTCTGCTCTTCCATCACTGTGTCGTTTGGGTCGGCCACCAAACAGGACGGAGTCAGACTACAATGGATCGTCAGGTCTGCAGAGAAGAACCATTGGTTCCAGCCTCCCTCCATTCTGGACTTGTACACATGAGTCAGGAAGCGGGCAGGAAAGATCACTGGCAGACCCTTCACACACCCTGGACAGCTGTTCCAACTCCTGCCCCTCTGGTAGCCACAGAGCACTGTACATGAAACCACTCAGACACAGAAATAGCTTCTTTCCACTGGGTCACCATGATGAACAATTAATCAGACTCTTCCATCTGCACTATCTGCACTTTTGACTACTGTCTTTAATGTCTTTTATATTTATCCCGCTTTGTATATTGTGTGTATAAGTACGGAAGAGCAAAGTGTAACCGGAGTCAAATTCCATGTATGTGCAAACCTACATGGTCATTAAAGCTGATTCTGATTCTGATTAAAGCTGATTCTGAACCTCCATGAACCTCCATGAACCTCCGTGAACCTCCATGAACCTTCGTGAACCTCCATGAACCTTCATGAACCTCCATGAACCTCCATGAACCGGTGTCTTGTTGCTGTGCTCTGCAGTGAGACAACAACAACAACAACAACAATAACAACGCCCATGTCCACAAATGTTCTCGTAGAGAAATTATTGATGTGTTGTCGGAGGGGGGCGGAGATAATCACGTCGACTGCTCTTCCTTCGTGTGTTTCTTCCTCTGCGGCTCCATCAGAGGACGGGACCAAACACTTAATTGGTAATTGATTTCCCCTCTGGGTGGACGGGAGAGGATTCATGACTGTGTGTTTGCGTTTGGATGGAAGCTCGTCTGTGAAATGTGAAAAGCAATCGCCTTCATCCACCGGGGGGATGGGGTGGTGGGGGGAGAGAAGGGGGGGGGAGTAAACGCCACTCTCCAAATTCTGGCATTGCGGATACTGAATTACCAGCCGACTCTTATGCCTCCTGAGAGAAAACACCCAGGAGAGTTTTAACACATGAAACATAGACTTCTATACAACCAGAGGAGTCGCCCCCTGGTGGTCAGGAGAGAGAATGCAGCTTTAACACGAAGTTAGGCATAGACCTGTCTACAAACTGAGGTCGCCCTGGTGCAAGTAATGTTTTTGTGAGGCGTGACGTGGACTCCGTCGCTGTGTTTTCAGTGATCTGTGTGAGTGTGAACAGCTAAGAATAGAACACATAATTCATTTATTGTTATTAATCTTTCATGGATTTACTGTAACAAGCGGAGGCACAGCGTGTCAAAAGAAATGTGGCTAAATAATTCAAATCTAGTGAGAAGAAGACTACAAAAGAGAAGAGTAATCATGTTGTCCTGAGAGGGGTTGTGTTCCCTGAAGGCATCATCATGGCCGTCAACAGAGACGTTTGAGGACCTCAGGACTTCAGGCTCCAGTCCAGAGCTGACCCGTGAACACGGAGACACGAGATTATAACATGTTGGATTAATAATTATAACAGGAAAGGTTTCTTTTATTATTTTAATTTTTGTATTAAAACACAGAATGACTGCAGCGCCCCGACTTCATATTTATTCATGTAAAATTAATAGAGAAGTTTGAGTGATTGATAAAATAGGAACGAAGAAGACAGACAGAGAGACATGAAGACAGGCAGACAGACAGAGAGAGATACAGACAGAGAGAGATACATACATACATGAAGACAGACATACATCAAGACAGATAGACAGCCATGAAGACAGACAGGCAGACAGAGAGACATGAAGACAGACAGACAGACAGGGTGTGAAGGTTATCCTTCTAATCAAACCTCGTTTATTAAACTGAGATGAACTCAAATGAACGGTGGAGCAAATCAGCAAAGTCAATAATGAAGGAGGCCGAGCGTGGAGGAGTTGTGCTGATGGTGCAAAAAAAAATGACACGTGGAGATCTGTGTGTAGGGTGGAGGTCTGTGTGTTGGGTGGAGGTCTGTGTGTAGGGTGGAGGTCTGTGTGTAGAGGTCAGTCTCTGTGTGTGGGTGGAGATCTGTGTAGGTGGAGGTCTGTGTGTGGGGTGGAGTCTGTTTTAAAAAGGAGGGTCGGAAAGGGCGGCCCCCCACGGGGGAAAACCGTTCCCCATTTTTTCCGAATTTAAAAGTTTAAAACCCGGACCCCAATCCCAACCCGGGCCCCCCCCCCATGGTTTTTTTGAAAACCAATTAAAAAAATTTGCTTAAAAATTTTTTGTTAAATATTTAAAATTTTCCCCTTTGGGGAAAAACCCCGGGGAAAAAAGCCCCCAAAGGGTTTCCCTTAAAAGGGGGGGTTTTTTTGGGGAAAGCAAAAAATTGGTTTTAAAAGAAACCCTTGAAAAATTCGATTTTTTTTCTTTGGGGCCCATGGTCAAAAAGGGGAAACCCCAAAAAACCAACCCCCGGGCCCTTGGGGGAAAGTTTTTAAATTTCTCCTTAACCCCGAGGGGGGCCCCCGGGGTTTAAAATTTTGAAAAAAAAGAAGATAAAAAAAAAAAAAGGGGGGGTTTGCCCCCAAACCCCCAAAAAAAACCCTAAAATTTTTTTTTAAATTTGGGGCAATTTTTTAAAAATTTAAACCTTAATTTTTTAGCCCGGGCCCGGCTTGGGCGGCGATTGCCCCCCCCAAAACCCCCCTTTGTGTTATTTAAATAAAATTTTTTAAAATTTATAATTTTTTAAAAAAAAGAATAAATTTTATTTTTAAAAATAGGTTAAAAAATTTAAAAAAATTTTGTTTTAAAAAAATTTCCCCAAAAAATTATAAACTGAAAAATTAAAAACCCTTTTTTTTTTTAAAAAGCTTCCCCTTAAAAAACCAAACCCCTTTCCAAAAAAAATTTTCCCCGTAAAAACCCGGAAAGTGGCCTTAAATTTTTTATTTTATTAAAGCCCATCCCCGGGAAAGGGGAAAAATTTTTTTTTCAAAAAAACAAAAAAAGAAAGGAATTTAGTTTTTTTTAAAAGGGCCACTTAACTTCTTTTAATTTTTTAAAAAAACCCCAAATTTTTTTTTTTAAAAAACCAAAAAGGGGAAAAAAAATTTTAAATTTATTTTTTAATTTTTTTAAAAAAATTAAAACCCCTTTTTTAAATTTTTAAAATTTTAATTTTTAAAAATAAATTAAAAAAAAAAAAAATTTTTTTAATTTTTTAATTTTAAAACGGGGCCTTAAAAAAAATTTGGGCATAGTTTTTAAAAGGGGTGGGAGCCTTTCCCGTTTTGGGGGTTTTTTTAAAAAATGAACCACCCCCCTGGGGGAGGAAAAAAAATTTTATTTAAAAAATTTTCCCCCCCCAAAAAAAAGGGGGTGGGGGGAAAATCCCGGGATTAGATTTTTTTTTTTTATAAATTGAAAGAAATGGGGGGGTTGGAAAAAGGGGGGTTTTTAAAAAAGGGGGCCTTTGGGGGGAAAAGAAAAGGAAAAAAAAAGGGGGGAGGGTATTTATTTTTGTTTTTGTGTGGGGTGGGGGTTTTAAATTGGGATTTGAAATAAAAAATTTGGGGGGTTTTTGGGGGGGGTTTTAAATTTATTTTTGTTTTGGTGAAAAACGGGGGGAAGGGTTTTTTGGGGGGGAAAGGGGGGGGACGGGGGGGAAAATTTTTTTTAAAGGAAGTTTGTTATTTTTATTTTTTTTTTTTAAAGGAATGTTGAGTGATTTGTTTAAACCCCTTTTGGGTTAAAAAGGGGGTTTTTTAGAAAAAAAGGGGAAAAAATTTTTTTTAAAAAATTTTTGGGGAATTTTTTTTAATTTTTAGGGGGAAAAAAAGGGTTTTTAAAAATTTTGTGGGTAATTTTAAAAAGGTGGAAAATTTTTTTTTTTTTTGGGGGGGGGAAAATTATTTGGGGGGAAAAAATTTGAATTTTTTTTTTTTAAAAAAAAATTTTTTATTGGGATTTTTTTTAAAATTTTAAATAGAAAATTTTTTAAAGGGGGTTGGGTTAGGGGGGGGTTTTTTTTTTTAAAAAAAATTTGAGAGGGTTTTAAAAGAAAAAATTTTATTTTGGTATTTGGGAAAAAGGAAAATTTTTTAAATTTTTAAAATTTTTATTTCAAAAAAAAGGGTTTTGGGTTTTTTGTGGGGGGTTAGGGGGAGGGGTTTTATTTAATTTTTTGAAAAAGGGGATTTTTTTTTTTTTTTAAAATGTTTTTTTTAAAAATAAATTTTGTTTTTTTAAAATTTAAAAATTTTAAAATAAACTTTATTTATATTTTAATAAATATTTTTTTTTAAATTTTGAAATAAAGAATTTTAAAATTTTTAAAATTTTTTAAAAAAAAAAATTTTTTTTATTTTAAAAAATTTTTTTTAATATGTTTTTTTTTAATTTTTTAAAATAAAAAAAAATTAAAAAAGGGGGGGGAAAGGAACGGGAAATTTTTTGGGGGTTTTTTTTTGGGGGAAGGGAGCCCCCGGTAAAATAAATAGGGGGGAGGTTTTATTTAAAGAAATAAAGGGGGGTTTTGGTGGGGTTGGGAGAGGGGTTTAGGGGGAGGTATTTTTGGATATTTGGGGTATTGGGTAAAAGGGGAGGAGTTGGGGGGTTTTTTGGGGGGGGGTGGGAAAGGGGGGTGGAGGTATGTGTGGGGTGGAAGGGGGTGGAGGTTGTGTAGGGTGGAGGTATGTGTGGGGTGGAGGTATTGTGTAGGTGGGGGTATGTGTGTGGGGTGGAGGTTGTGTTGGGTGGAGGTTGTTTTAGGGTGGAGGTATGTGTGTAGGGTGGAGTTGTTTTAGGTGGAGGCTGGTGTGGGGTGGAGGTATGTGTGGGTGGAGGTTGTGTGGGGGTGGAGGTTGTGTGGTGGAGGTATGTGTGTGGTGGGGGTATGTGTGTAGGGTGGGGGTTGTGTAGGGTGGGGGTTGTGTGTAGGTGGAGGTATGTGTGGGGTGGAGGTATGTGTTAGGGTGGAGGTTGTGTGTAGGTGGGGGTTTGTGTGTGGGGTGGAGGTATGTGGGGGGAGGGTGGAGGTATGTGTGTAGGGTGGAGGTATGTGTGTAGGGTGGAGGTATGTGTGTAGGGTGGAGGTATGTGTGTAGGGTGGAGGTCTGTGTGTAGGGTGGAGGTATGTGTGTAGGGTGGAGGTATGTGTGTAGGGTGGAGATTGTGGGGGGGGTAGGGGGTGGGGGTTGTGTGTAGGGTGGAGGTTGTGTGTGGGGGTGGGGGTTGTGTGGGGTGGAGGTATGTGTGTGGGGTGGGGGTCTGTTTTAGGGTGGAGGTATGTGTGTGGGTGGGGGTTGTTTTGGGGTGGAGGTTGTGTGTAGGTGGGGGTTTGTTTTAGGGTGGAGGTTTTAGGGTGGAGGTTGTTTTAGGGTGGGGGTTTGTGTGTGGGGTGGGGGTTGTTTTAGGGTGGGGGTTGTGTAGGGGTGGAGTTGTGTGTAGGGTGGAGGTATGTTTTGGGGGGGAGTGGAGGTATGTGTGTAGGGTGGAGGTATGTGTGTTGGGTGGAGGTATGTGTGTAGGGTGGAGGTATGTGTGTAGGGTGGAGGTATGTGTGTAGGGTGGAGGTATGTGTGTTGGGTGGAGGTATGTGTGTAGGGTGGAGGTATGTTTTAGGTGGGGGTTTGTGTAGGTGGAGGTATGTGAGGGTGGAGGTATGTGTGTGGGGTGGAGGTTGTTTTGGGGGTGGAGGTTGTGTGTAGGGTGGGGTTGTGTGAGTGGAGGTATGTGTGGGTGGAGGTTGTGTGTAGGGTGGGGGTTGTGTGGTGGGGTTGGGGGGTATTGTGGTAGGTGGAGGTATGTTTTAGGTGGAGGTATGTGTGGGGGAGGTTGTGTGTGGTGGAGGTATGTGTGGGGGGGTGGAGGTAGTGTGTAGGTGGAGGTATGTGTGTGGGGTGGAGGTTGTGTTGGGTGGGGGTTTGTGTAGGTGGAGGTATGTGTGTAGGTGGAGGTATGTGTGTAGAGTGGAGGTATGTGTGTAGGTGGAGGTATGTTTTAGGGTGGGGGTTGTTTTAGGTGGAGGTCTGTTTTGGGGTGGGGTTGTGTAGGGTGGAGGTTGTGTAGGGTGGAGGTTGTGTGTAGGTGGAGGTATGGGGGTGGGTGGGGGTTGTGTGTAGGGTGGGGGTTGTGTGTAGGGTGGGGGTTGTTTTAGGTGGGGGTTGTGTAGGGTGGAGGTATGTTGGGGTGGAGGTAGTTGTAGGTGGGGGTATGTGGGGGGGAGGTATGTGGGGGTGGGGTATGTGTGTGGGTGGAGGTATGTGGGGGTAGGGGGGGGGTGGGGGTATGTGTGTGGGTGGAGGTATGTGTGTAGGGTGGGGGTTGTGTGTAGGTGGAGGTATGTTTTAGGTGGAGGTATGTTTTTAGGGTGGGGGTCTGTGTGTGGGGTGGAGGTATTGGTGTAGGTGGGGGTATGTGTGTAGGGTGGAGGTTGTTTTAGGGTGGAGGTATGTTTTAGAGTGGAGGTATGTGTTAGGGTGGAGGTTGTGTGTAGGGTGGAGGTATGTGTAGGGTGGAGGTTGTGTGGGTGGAGTTGGAGGTATTGTGTGTAGGGTGGAGGTATGTGGTAGGTGGAGGTATGTGTGTGGGGGTGGGGTATGTTTTGGGGGTGGAGGTATGTGTGGTGGAGGTATGTGGGGGGGTAGGGGGGGGAGGTATGTTTTAGGGTGGAGGTATGGGGTGGGGTGGAGGTTGTGTGTAGAGTGGAGGTATGTGTTAGGTGGAGGTTGTGTGTGGGTGGAGGTATGTGTGGGGGGGGTTGGGGGGGGATTTGGGGTAGGGTGGAGGTATGTGTGTGGGTGGAGGTTTTGTGTAGGGTGGAGGTGTGTGTAGGTGGAGGTTGTGTGAGGGGGTGGGGTGGGGTTGGGTGGTGGAGGTTGTGTGTGGGGGTGGAGGTATGTGTAGAGTGGAGGTTGTGTGGGGGGGAGGTATGTGTGTAGGTGGGGGTATGTGTGGGTGGGGGTATGTGTGGGGGGTTGGGGTGGAGGTTGTTTTAGGTGGAGGTTGTGGGGGTGGAGGTATGTTTTAGGGTGGAGGTATGTGTGTGGGGGGTTGGGGGGGGTATGTGTGTAGGGTGGAGGTATGTGTAGGGTGGGGGTTGTTTTAGAGTGGAGGTTGTGGTAGGGTGGAGGTTGTGTGTAGGGTGGAGGTTGTGGTAGGGTGGAGGTTGTGTGTAGGTGGAGGTATGTGTGGGGTGGAGTTGTGTGGGGGTGGGGGTGGGGGGTAATGTGGGGGGTGGAGGTATGTGTAGGGTGGAGGTATGTGTGTAGGGTGGAGGTATGTGTGTAGGGTGGAGGTATGTGTGTAGGGTGGAGGTATGTGTGTAGGGTGGAGGTATGTGTGTAGAGTGGAGGTATGTGTGTAGGGTGGAGGTATGTGTGTAGGGTGGAGGTATGTGTGTAGGGTGGAGGTATGTGTGTAGGGTGGGGGTTGTGTGGGGGTGGAGGTTTGTGTAGGGTGGAGGTATGTTTTAGGGTGGGGGTTGTGTGGGGTGGAGGTATGTGTTAGGGGGAGGTTGTTTTAGGTGGAGGTATGTTTTTAGGTGGAGGATGTGTGTGGGTGGAGGTTGTTTTAGGGTGGAGGTATGTGGTTGGAGGTATGTGTGGTGGAGGTATGTTTTGGGGGTGGGGGTTGTTTTAGGTGGAGGTTGTGTTAGGTGGGGTTGTGTTGGGGTGGAGGTATGTGTTAGGGTGGAGGTATGTTTTAGGGTGGGGGTTGTTGTAGGGTGGAGGTTGGGGTAGGGTGGAGGTTGTGTGTAGGTGGAGGTATGTGTTAGGGTGGAGGTGTGTTGGGTGGAGGTATGTGTGTAGGGTGGAGGTATGTGTGTTGGGTGGAGGTATGTGTGTTGGGTGGAGGTTTGTTGGGGGTGGAGGTTGTGTGGGGTGGAGGTATGTGTGTAGGGGGGAGGTTTGTTAGGGGGAAATTGTTTGGGGTGGAGGTATGTGTGTGGGGGAGGTTGTGTGTAGGTGGAGGTATGTTGGGTGGAGGTATGTGTTTTAGGGTGGAGGTATGTGTGTAGGTGGGGGTTGTGTGTGGGTGGAGGTTGTGGTAGGGTGGAGGTATGTGTGTTGGGTGGAGGTATGTGTGTAGGGTGGAGGTATGTGTGTAGGGTGGAGGTATGTTTTGGGGTGGGGGTTTGTGTGGGTGGAGGTTGTGTGGGGTGGGGGATTGTTAGGGTGGAGGTTGTTTTTAGGGTGGAGGTATGTGTGTAGGTGGAGGTTGTGTTTGGGGTGGAGGTTGTTTTTAGGGTGGATTTGTGTGGGTGGAGGTTGTGTGTAGGTGGAGGTTGTTTTAGGTGGAGGTATGTTTTTGGGGTGGGGGTTGTGTTAGGGTGGAGGTTGTGGGGGTGGGGGGTTGGAGGTATGTTTTGGGTGGAGGTATGTTTTTGGGTGGAGGTATGTGTGGGGGTGGGGGTTGTGTGTAGGGTGGAGTTGTGTGAGGGTGGAGGAGGGGTTTAGGGTGGGGGTATGTGTTGGGTGGAGGTATGTGTTAGGGTGGAGGTTGTGTGTGGGGGTTTTGGGGGGGTGGGGTATGTGTTTGGGGTGGGGGTATGTTTTAGGGTGGGGGTTGTTTTAGGGTGGAGGTTGTGTTGGTGGAGGTATGTTTTTAGGGTGGAGGTTGTTTTTGGGTGGGGGTGTAGGTGGGGGTTGTGTGTGGGTGGAGGTTGTGTGGGGTGGAGGTTGTGTGTAGGGTGGAGGTATGTGTGGGGTGGAGGTTGTTTTTAGGGTGGGGGTTGTTTTAGGGTGGGGGTTGTGTAGGTGGAGGTAGTGTGTAGGGTGGAGGTTGTGTTAGGGTGGAGGTTGTGTTAGGTGGAGGTATGTGTGTAGGGTGGAGGTTGTGTAGGTGGAGGTTGTTTTTAGGGTGGAGGATGTGTGTGGGGTGGAGGTTGTGTGAGGGTGGAGGTTGTGTAGGGTGGAGGTATGTTTTTGGGTGGAGGTATGTTTTAGGTGGGGGATTGTGTGGGTGGAGGTTGTGTGTGGGGTGGGGGTTTGTGTGTAGGGTGGAGGATGTGTTTAGGGTGGAGGTATTTTGTAGGGTGGGGGTTGTGGGGGGTGGGGGTTGTTTTAGGTGGAGGTATGTGTTTAGGGTGGGGGTCTGTTTGGGGTGGAGGTATGTGGTGGGGTGGAGGTTGTGTGTAGGTGGGGGTTTGTTTTTGGGGTGGAGGTTGTGTTTAGGGTGGAGGTTGTGAGGGGGGGTGGGGGGATATGTGTGTGGGGTGGGGGTCTGTTTTTAGGGTGGAGGTTGTGTGTAGGGTGGAGGTATGTGTGTTGGGTGGAGGTATGTGTTTAGGGTGGAGGTTGTGAGGGTGGGGGTTGTTTTAGGGTGGGGGTTGTGTGAGGTGGAGGTATGTTTTTAGGGTGGGGGTATGTGTAGGGTGGATTGTGTTTAGGGTGGAGGTTGTGTGTGGGTGGGGGTCTGTGTAGAGTGGAGGTATGTGTTTTTTAGGGTGGGGGTTGTGTTGGGTGGGGGTTGTTTTTAGGGTGGAGGTTGTTTTTTGGGGGTGGAGGTATGTTTTTGGGTGGAGGTATGTGAGGGTGGGGGTTGTGTGGGGGTGGGGGTTGTGTTTGGGTGGAGGTTGTGTAGGGTGGAGGTTGTGTAGGGTGGGGGTATGTGTTTGGGTGGAGGTTGTGTTGGGGTGGAGGTATGTGTTAGGGTGGAGGTTGTGTGGGTGGAGGTATGGGTTAGGGTGGAGGTCTGTGTTAGGTGGAGGTTGTGTTAGGGTGGGGGTTGTGAGGGTGGAGGTCTGTTTTTGGGGTGGAGGTTGTTTTTAGGTGGAGGTATGTGGGGGTGGGGGTCTGTGTGAGGGGGGGGGTTGTGTAGGGTGGAGGTATGTTTTTAGGGTGGAGGTATGTGGGGGGTGGAGTTGTGTAGGGTGGGGGTTGTGTGTAGGGTGGAGGTTGTGTTAGGGGGAGGTTGTGTGGGTGGGGGTTGTGTGGGGTGGAGGTATGTTTTTGGGGTGGAGTTGTGGTGGGGTGGAGGTCTTTTTAGGTGGAGGTATGTGTTTGGGTGGAGGTTGTGTTTGGGGTGGAGGTTGGGGGGGATTGGTGGGGGGTGGAGGTTGTTTTAGGGTGGAGGTTGTGTAGGTGGAGGTTGGTTGGGGGTGGAGGTTGTTTAGGGTGGAGGTATGTGTGTAGGGTGGAGATCTGTGTGTAGGGTGGAGGTCTGTGTGTAGGGTGGAGGTATGTGTGTTGGGTGGAGGTATGTGTTTAGGGTGGAGGTATGTGTGGAGGGTGGAGATCTGTGTGTAGGGTGGAGATCTGTGTGGAGGGTGGAGGTATGTGTTTAGGGTGGAGGTTTTTTAGGGGGGGGTTGTGAGGGGGGGGTTGTGTGTAGGGTGGAGTTGTGTGGGGGTGGAGGTTGTGTTTAGGGTGGAGGTTGTGTTAGGGTGGGGGTTGTGTAGGGTGGAGGTATGTGTGTTGGGTGGAGGTATGTGTGTAGGGTGGAGGTCTGTGTAGGTGGAGGTATGTGTTGGGTGGAGGTTGTGTTAGGGTGGAGTCTTTTTGGGGGGTTTGGTGAGGTGGAGGTTGTTTTGGGTGGAGGTTGTGTGGGGGTGGAGGTATGTGGATTTTGTAGGTGGGGGTTTGTGTGTAGGGTGGGGGTATGTGTTAGGGTGGAGGTTGTTTTTGGGGTGGAGGTTGTGTAGGTGGAGGTATGTGTTGGTGGGGGTTGTGTTAGGGTGGGGGTTTGTTTTGGGGGGATTTTGGGGGGGGTTTTAGGGTGGGGGTTGTGTGTAGGTGGAGGTTGTGTGTAGGGTGGAGGTATGTGTTGGGTGGAGGTATTGTGGGGTGGGGGTATGTGTGTAGGTGGAGGTTGTTTTTGGGGGTTTGTTGTAGGGTGGAGGTTGTGTGAGGGGAATTTTTTAAAGGGTAGGATTTGATATATGTTTTATATTTTGAGGGGGGAAGGGGGGGGGTGGATTGGGGGTGGACGTGTTGGGTGGGGTTTGGGAAGGGGGGGTTTTTTGTTTGGGGTGGGGGGTTTTTGGGGTGGAAGTGAGGGTGGGGGTTTTTAGGGTAATTTTATGGGGGTATTGTTTATGGATTTTTTAATTGTTTTTTGGGGGGGCTGGTAGGGGGGGGGGGGAGGGGGGATTTTCTTTAGGGGACTTTTTATGGGGGTATTTTTTGGGTGGGGGTATTTTTTATAAGGGGGGGGGTTTAAAACGGGGGGGGGAGGGGGGGGGATATTTTAGTTTTAAGTTTTTAAGGGATTTGTTTTGGGGGAGTGGGGGTGGGGGTTGTGTGGGGGGGATTGGGTTTGGGGTGGGGTTTTGGGGGTTGGGGTTGGGGGAAAGACGGGTTTTAATTCTTGTAGGGGAAAATAAAAATGGATTGTTATAATTTTTAAAGGGGAACTGGTAAAAGGTTTTTTTAAAAAGAAGTTGGGGGGAAATCGTGAAAGGGGAAATGGTTTGAAAAAGGTTTTGGGGGAATTGGTTAATAAAAAAAGTGTTTGGGGGAAAAATGTATTTGGGGTTTTAATTAGTGTTTTTTAAAAAGTGGGGTTTTCGTGTAATTTTTTAAAATTGTTAAGGGTTTTTGGGGTTGGGTTATAAACTGTTTTATAGGGTTATAACTTTTTAGGGTTTTATTTTGGTGAGGGGAAAATTGTTTTTGGGTAAAAAAATTTTTTATAGGGTTAATAACCCTGTGTTGGGTTTAACTAATTGTGTATAGGGTTAATAATCTGTGTATGGGGTTTAAATAATTGTGTATGGGGTTTAAATAATCTGTTTTTGGGTTTAAAAATTGTTGGGGTTTAAAAATTGTGTATGGGGTTAATTTGTGTATAGGGTTAATAATCTGTCCCCCATCCCGGGTTTAAATAATTGTGTTGGGTTTAAAAATTGTGTAGGGTTAATCTGGTGTATAGGGTTAATAATTGTGTATAGGGGTTTAAATAATCTGTGTATAGGGTTTAATTGTGTTAGGGTTTTAATCTGTGTATGGGTTTAAATAATTGTGTAAGGGTTTAATTGTGTTAGGGTTAATAATCTGTGTATCCCGGGTTAATAATCTGTGTAAGGGTAACTAATTTTCCCCCCACCCGGGTTAACTAATTGTTCCCCCCTTTTGGGGTTAACTTCTTTCCTCCCGGGTTTTAAAACTTTTTGTTCCCAAAATCCCTTTGGCCCAACAGGGAAAAAATTTCTGTTTAATAACCTGTTAGGGGAACTAATTGCCCCCATCGGGGCAAGTTAACCAGGGTAAAACTCAAACCAACAACCCCAAACCAAAAAACCCGGAAAAGTTTAATTCCCCCTTTTTCCTTAAACCGGAGGATTTTAAAAAGCCGGATTGCGTACGTTTTTAAAAATAAAGAAACCAAGGGTTTGGGTTTTCCAAATTAAGGGATACGGGGACTCCTTGAAAAGGAGGAAATAAGGACCAACAACCAAAAAACACCCGGGAAAAAAGCCCCCCCGGAAAAAGCCCCGGGAAATTGTAAAGGACCCTTAAGGGAACCTTTTGCCCCCTTGGGTTTTAACAATCCCCCCCGTTTAGGGGTTCCCCAAAACCCAAAAAGGGTTTTAAAATCTCCCCCTCCGGGTTTTTAAAATGCCCCCCGGGAAAAACCCCCCCTTTTTAAAAATAAGGCCCCCCCCGGGGGAAAAAATCTTTCCCCACGGGAAACTTGGCCCAATTTAACCGGGCCAAGGGACAATTTTTCCCCCCAGTTTCCCTCCTCCCCCCGGGGTTTTGTTCCCCCCGGGTTTTTGCCCCCTTTTCCCGGGTTTTTTTCCCTCCGGTAAAACCCCTTGTCCCCCAAAAACAATCGGTGTTTTTTAAAAACCCCGTTTCCCCGGGTTACTCCGGGCCCCCCAAAACCATTTAACTTTCCCCATAAATAACATTTGCAAAGGGTTTTTAATTTTTTTGTACTTTGTTTTTTCATCCGGTTTTTGTGTATCCAGTAAAATGGGTGTTTCTAATAAATGTAAAAAAAAATAAACACTCTTGTCTTTAACTTAATTTTGTTTTTATTAACTTGGGCATCACTTTTAGCGGTAAGACTTTTTTTTAAAAATAGTGTGGTGGTTTCAAACCTAGGGTGGGGCCCCCCCCTTTCACCAAACATCTGAGGGGCATGAATGATTAAAAAAAAGAAAAGAAACTTTCTAAAGGGCAGATTTTTTTCTTGTGGCTCTTTGTTGCCTTTTTTAAAGGAAATAACACTGAAATATAATAAATTAAATAAAAGGAATAGTTAAATCAAGAAAAGTACCCAGCCTCGAAGTATCAGGGGTAAGGAACTAAATTAACAACCCAATGGTTTGGCATTGTGCTCCTGGACTTTGAACCTTTTCCCCCCGGACCCTTTTCACGCCCAGGGGTTCGGACCCCTTGGGGGATAGATTATCTCCTGATACTCGGGTTGGGCGGGGAATTTGCTCCTGACTCGCCCACTGCCTTTGAACCCCACCCTCCTCCCCCCGCCTCTGCCTGTGGTGTGGGGTTCCATCGTGGAAAGCCTCTATAACATTCAAACTTGTATATTATTGAATGTTTTTAATCTAAATTGTCCTTCTGTAAATTAATTAGTTCTGTCCATCCGGGAAGGGCCTCCTTTGCTTTGGGGTTTCTTCCCTTTTTCCCCTAAGGGTTTTTGGGGTTTTTCCGGTCCGAGTGAGGTTTTGGGGAGGGAGCTATTGACAGATTTAAACCCGGCTAATTTGTAATTTTGAAATTTGGGAAAAATAAACTGAATTAATTTAATTAAAATGGTGGATAAATTTAGTTTAAAAATAATTTCCTTTTTTTAATCGATGTTTTTGGTCTTTTCATTCATTGGTTTTGGTTCTTGCTTTCAAAAACCTTTTTGGGTTTTTCCCAAAACACGCAGTCACGGATTAGCGATTTTCCAAAACTCCCAGATTCAGTTGGGTGGATCACGATTTGGGTGAATTCCCCTCTCCCACGATTGGGTTGGGATGGGGGGTCACGGATTCCATTTCTTCCAACACCTGAATTCCCGATTTTTTTAAAACCACGCCCTAAACTTAACCCGTTCCCAAATTAGAGGTCTTCGGCCTGATCTTCCCCCAAATAAGGATTTCCCCCCCGGGCCTGACAGAGCCCATGTTAAATTTAAAGCATTTCAATTTTTATTTGACTTCATCCTATTAAAAATGCCCTTCCCCTTAGGTTTAAATAATTTTTTTACCCCGTGGCTGGGCCCCCCGTGTTTTTGGGGTTCTTTTTTTTTCCTTTTCTTTTGAGGTAACGCCCGAAAAGCTTTTTAACACCGTTTTCCAAGAATATCTTTTTTGAAAAATTTCCACGTTTTTTTTCCCCCGGTTCCTTCTCACATGAGGCCAATCCAAAAGGACGCCCCAAAGGCCATCGCCAATCTCCGCCTTAATAACAAAACGATTGGGCTGAAGTGAATTTTTATAAGGACCCCCCCCCCCATGTTCTTTAAACTTCCCTCTTAATTAAAGTGCTCTCTCCCTCGGTTTCGATTTAAAAAAATAAAGGGAGAAAAAACCGACGGCCCCCGGGGTGCGGGGCGGGAGCCCCTGAGACACTTTTAACAGATGGATTTTCTTTGAAAGTGAGCTTTCTTTCCCGGGTTCTTTTTTTTAAGCTAAATTTTCACTTGAAAGAAACAATTTTTTGAATTTCGCAATGCAAACGCTTGGGAAGGCGAATTGAATCACGAAGCTCCCCCCAAAAGCCCCCCGCTTTATGGCTGTTTGCTCTTGCCATCTGTTAAAATAAGAAAGAAGAAAAAAAACGGAAACAAAAGACTGGGGGGGGAAAAACTTTTTTAACAAGGGTTTTGGGAAATATTTTCGGGTTTAAAAGGGTCAAAACTTTAATTAGATTCATAAAAAAACCCCCTGGTGGTCAGGAGAAAAATGAGCTTTAACACAGAGATCTTCATACAACCGAGGCCCCCTGGTGGTCAAAGAATCAGCTTAACACAGAAGAAGATTTTAAAACCCAGAGGAGCACCCCGGGTTCAGGAGAGGAATCAGGGGAAAGAAACAATGATTCCCATCCCGGCCCCCGGAAATTTTTTTAGTTTTATGGTACCACGTTCCAAGGTCTACTTCTGCTTTAACACACAAGGTAACCATACAACAAAAAGAGTAAAAACCCTTTTTTTTTTTAAAAAGGAAATGCAAAAGTATTTAATTTCTCCACAGTTTATATTTCATGGTTACGTTCCAACATGGGCTTTATCCGATCCAACAACCAACAACAAACGACAACTCTTTTGAAAAAAAACAGGCAATGTAGAGGAATTCTCAACAGTTATTTTTTGCTTTATTTTTTGTTGAAACTGGTTTTTTGATTTGCGAAACCAAACAACAAACACCATGTTTAAACCGGAAATTTTTTAACAGTGAATCCCAAAATAAAATCTGATGACTTGAACAAGTGATTAAGGATTTTTTGGGTTTGTTGTAACCCTTCCCCCCCCCCCCCCCAACACATGTTGGGTTCCCTGTAAAAATATCTAAAGCCCTACAAAGGATTCAGGCTCTCGTGGTACCCCTCCTCACCCAACAGTCTTTCCTGAAAACGGTTTTTTTTAGTCACATGAAGTCACTGCCACCGCCTTTACGGAGGGTTTAAAATTAAAAATAAATGCAACTATAAAAAACCAAAAAAAAAAAAAGTTGAGGTTAAAAAATATTAAAATAATAACAATATAAAACAACAAAAAAGGGGAAAGGATGGTTTTTGTGTTGGGGGTGTGGGTTATACAATATTTCCAACAAAAAAGGGAACACAGGTGGGTTGGTGGTTGAAAAAAGGGAGGTTCTCCGGTCAGAGGACCAATGAATGAGTGTGTGTCAGACAAAGGACGTGCGAGATGCTAACTGACAGAAGAAACCACAGGAGAGAGATCATCTCGAACCCCCCAGTCGTTCGAGTTTTGGTGTGATAGGAAGTGGGCGGAGTCAACTTGACTACCACGTTGGTCCGTGGCCGTCGCCATCTTGGCTTTTTGGAACGGATGGATGGAAGAGACCATAATTAGAGGGCTGCATTATTGTTGTTGTTGTTGGGACTATCCAATATCTTTTTGCAACCGGAAGCGTCGCCGCCCTGGTGGTTGGTACGGAGAAACGCACGTTGACTATGCTTCACCGAAAGGTTTTCCGCCTCGTGGGGGTCCAAGCAAGGGGGCAAGGACTAAGGGAGCAGGAAGGAGCCGTTGGCCAACGCTTGTTGTATAAATAGAGAGACGGGTTGTCTTTAACTTGTCGGTTATTTTTTGCGACTCAATATGAAAAGGTTTATACGGCAGCTGAGATCTGAGATGATTTGTTTTTACCTTAAAAACCAACACTCCGGTTGCTAAAGGGGAAACTTTTATTTCTAACTGAAAAAACCCGCGAAGGCGGTCAGCGGGTTTACGTCCTCTGTTGTTAACGGTTACCTGACTGTAGTGGACGATTTTTGATATTAATAAAAATATAATTATGGGGACAATCCTGATTTTAAAGATTTTATTTTTAGCAGGCTAAAACAGCGTGAATGTTCCCCGGCTTCCCTTTGGGGCCCGGTTTGGGGCCTAACCCCCATTCACCTGTTGTCTGGACAAATTTTTATATTTAATTATTATAATAAAATATTTTATAAGAATTTATTTTATATATATATTTTTATATATGATATATATTTATAAAACAGATGTTAAAAAAAGAATAGAAAAGTTCTTTTTTTTTCTGTTTTTAAAAAAAAAAATTATGCATTCGGGTTTCATTAAAAATCAACTGAAATATTGAAGCCTTTTATTCTTTTAATATTGCTGATTATGGCTTACAGAAGAAAACTCTAAAATCCTATCTCAAAAAATTTTTAATATTTCCTCAGACCAAGAAAAAAAGATTTATAACAGCATTTTCAACTGGAAATTGCAGGTGTTTTGAGTTAATTAGACAATTCAAGTGATTTGTTTAATCCCCACTAGTATACTTTTTCATGATATTCTAATATTTAGAATAGGATATTTGAGTTTTCTTAAGCCCATAATCAGCAATATTAAAAGAATAAAAGGCTTGCAATATTTCAGTTGATTTGTAATGAATCCAGAATGCATGACATTTTTGGTTTTTTAATTGCATTACAGAAAATAAAGAACTTCATCACAATATTCTAATTTTCTGAGACAGTCCTGTATATCTAAATATATATATATAATATATATATATATATTTATATGCATATTTATATATTGTATATATATATTTATATATATATATATTTTATATATATATATATATATATATAATATTCTGTGAACACTACAATACAAAAAAATGTCTCCTGTGGGTTTCATAGTATACTGATTACATTGTTCTGGTGTCAGGGCCATCCCGTTTACCCAGCATGCACCACACCAGTGACCCAGCATGCATCACACCAGTGACCCAGCATGCACCACACCGAGGCCACCGAACCTGGAAGGAGTTATTTAATGAAGTCCACTTGTGCCCCTCAGTTCTGTCGAGATGTCCCGGTCCAGAGAGCTGAGCTCACGGTGATGTCATCATCATTACATCATGACTTCACATCTCTGGATGTGTTTTATTTATGAAAGCCTCAAACTCAAAGACGGTGAGGGCCCGGCTTTCGAGACGTCAGCCAGCAGGTATTTGAGTCTGATGAGAGGAGCGATGAAATATTAAAACACGTTCAGAGAGCATGGATGAGACGATGGGAGGCTGAGGACGGGGTCCGTCCCTGCAGGACATGGTCTGTCCCTAGAGGACGTGGTCTGTCCCTGCAGGACGTGGTCTGTCCCTAGAGGACGTGGTCTGTCCCTAGAGGACGTGGTCTGTCCCTAGAGGACGTGGTCCATCCCTAGAGGACGTGGTCTGTCCCTATAGGACGTGGTCCTCCCAAGAGGGGTGGTCCTCCCAGAGGAGTGGTCTGTCCCGAGGACGTGGTCGTCCCAGAGGAGTGGTCCCCCTGAGGACGTGGTCTGTCCTAAGATGGTCCCCCCCTGAGGACGTGGTCTGTCCCTAGAGGACGTGGTCCGTCCCAAGAGGACGTGGTCCATCCCTAGAGGACGTGGTCTGTCCCTGCAGGACGTGGTCCGTCCCAAGAGGACGTGGTCCATCCCTAGAGGACGTGGTCTGTCCCTGCAGGACGTGGTCTGTCCCTAGAGGACGTGGTCCGTCCGAGGATGGTCCGTCCCGAGGACGTGGTCTGTCTAGAGGACGTGGTCGTCCTGAGGACGTGGTCGTCCCAGGACGTGGTCGTCCCCAAAGGGCGTGGTCCTCTAGAGGACTGGTCTTTCCCCCCCCGGACGTGGTCCATCCCTAGAGGACGTGGTCCGTCCCTGCAGGACGTGGTCTGTCCCTAGAGGACGTGGTCCATCCCAAGAGGACGTGGTCCATCCCTAGAGGACGTGGTCTGTCCCTAGAGGACGTGGTCTGTACCTAGAGGACATGGTCCGTCCCTAGAGGACGGGTTTTCCTAGAGGAGTGGTCCGTCCCCGCAGGAGTGGTCTGTCCTAGAGGACGTGGTCTGTCCCTGCAGGACGTGGTCTGTCCCTAGAGGACGTGGTCTGTACCTAGAGGACGTGGTCTGTCCCTAGAGGACGTGGTCTGTACCTAGAGGACGTGGTCCATCCCTAGAGGACGTGGTCTGTCCCTAGAGGACGTGGTCTGTCCCTAGAGGACGTGGTCTGTCCCTCCAGGATGTGGTCGTCCCCAAAGGGCGTGGTCTTTCCCAGAGGACGTGGTCTTTTTAGAGGACGTGGTCTGTCCCCGCAGGAGTGGTCTGTCCCAGAGGACGTGGGCTCCCCAGAGGACGTGGTCGTCCCTGCAAAAGGGGGGAGAGGACGTGGTCCGTCCCTCCAGGACGTGGTCCATCCCTAGAGGACGTGGTTCCCCCAGGACGTGGCTGTCCCGAGGACGTGGTCTGTCCCCAGAGGATGGTCCTCCCGAGGATGGTCTGTCCCTGGGACGTGGTCTGTCCCTAGAGGACGTGGTCCCTCCCTCCAGGATGTGGTCCATCCCAAGAGGACGTGGTCTGTCCCTAGAGGACGTGGTCTGTCCCTGCAGGACGGGTCGTCCCGAGGATGGTCCGTCCCGAGGACGTGGTCTTCCCCAGAGGAGTGGTCTGTCCCGAGGACGTGGGGCGCCCAAAAGGGGTGGTCTGTCCCAAGAGGACGTGGTCTGTCCCTAGAGGACGTGGTCTGTCCCTAGAGGACGTGGTCTGTCCCTAGAGGACGTGGTCTGTCCCTAGAGGACGTGGTCTGTCCCTAGAGGACGTGGTCTGTCCCTAGAGGACGTGGTCCGTCCCTCCAGGACGTGGTCTGTCCCTAGAGGACGTGGTCTGTCCCTGCAGGACGTGGTCTGTCCCTAGAGGACGTGGTCTGTCCCTAGAGGACGTGGTCTGTCCCTAGAGGACGTGGTCTGTCCCGAGGATGGTCCTCCCCCAGGACGTGGTCTTTTCCCGAGGACGTGGTCGTCCCGAGGACGTGGTCTTCCTAAAGGGGGGTCTGTCCCTAGAGGACGTGGTCTGTCCCTGCAGGACGTGGTCTGTCCCTAGAGGACGTGGTCCATCCCTAGAGGACGTGGTCTGTCCCTAGAGGACGTGGTCTGTCCCTAGAGGACGTGGTTCCAAATTTTCCCTAGGACGGGTCGTCCCGAGGACGTGGTCCTCCCCCCAGGACGTGGTCTTTCCCCAGAGGACGTGGTCCCCCTCAGGAGTGGTCTGTCCCTAGAGCACGTGGTCTTTCCCTAGAGGACGTGGTCTGTCCCCGAGGACGTGGGTCCAAATTTCCTCCCCAGGACGTGGTCTGTCCCTAGAGGACGTGGTCCATCCCTCCAGGACGTGGTCTGTCCCTAGAGGACGTGGTCCTCCCCCAGGAGTGGTCGTCCCAGAGGCGTGGTCTGTCCCTGAGGACGTGGTCCGTCCCAAAAGGGCGTGGTCCTCCCCAAAGGGCGTGGTCCTCCCTAGGACGTGGTCTGTCCCTGAGGACTGGTCCATCCCCCCAGGAGTGGTCTTCCCCAGAGGACGTGGTCTGTCCCCCAGGACGTGGTCTGTCCGAGGCTGGTCCTCCCCAGAGGAGTGGTCCTCCCTAGGACGTGGTCTGTCCCTAAAGGGCGTGGTCTTTCCCAAAAGGGGTGGTCTTCCTGAGGACGTGGTCTTCCTAGGACGTGGTCGTCCCTGAGGAGTGGTCGTCCCCAAAGGGCGTGGTCGTCCCGAGGACGTGGTCCTCCCCGAGGAGTGGTCTGTCTTGAGGACGTGGTCGTCCCTAGGAGTGGTCTGTCCCAGAGGAGTGGTCTGTCCTGAGGACGTGGTCTGTCCTGAGGACGTGGTCGTCCCCAAAGGGGTGGTCTGTCCCAGAGGACGTGGCTGTCCGAGGACGTGGTCGTTCCCGAGGAGTGGTCGTCCCTAGAGGACGTGGTCTGTTCCCGAGGATGGTCTGTCCCTGAGGCTGGCTGCCGAGGAGTGGTTGTCTTTGAGGACGTGGGTTTTCCCTAAGGATTGGTCTTCCCCAAACCCCTGCCCAAACGGGCCCCCGAACGGGCGCCCAAACCCCCCGAGGGGTTCTTCCCCTAAGAGGGACGTGGTCTGTTCCTTAGAAAAGGAGGGGGCCCCCCCCAAGGACCCCCGGGGGGTTTCCTTCCCTAAAATGTGGTTTTTTGTCCCCAAGGACGTGGTCTGTCCTAGGACGTGGTCCGCCCCAAAACGTGGCTGTCCCAGAGGACGTGGGCTTCCCAAAAACTTTTTCTTTTTTTAAATTCTGTGGGACGGGTTTCCCAAGGGGGCAAAAGGGAAAAGGGGGGAAAAAAGGGGCCCCAAAAAAAGGAAAAATGGCTTTCAAAAATTTTAAACGGGTTCCTTCCCCCCCATTGGAAAGCGGGTTCTCCCAAAACCTTCCCTAAGGAGTGGTTTTAGAAGGGTCCCGCCCTCCAACGGGGTTTCCCCAAAGTTCCCCCAAAATGGGGCCCCCCAGGCGTGGGGTTTTCCCAAACGTGGTCTTTGGGACGGCTTCTAGGATTTCCTTCCCCAGGAGTGGCGTAGAGGGGGGCTTTGAGGCGGTCTGTCCCAGAGGACGTGGTTTTTAGGAGTGGTATTAAGGGGTTTTCCATCCCAGAGGGCGTGGTCTGTCCCTTTTAGGCGTGGTCCGCCCCGAGGGCGTGGGCTTTTTCGGATTTTCTTTGAAGTGGGCCCCTAAATTCCCCTAATTTTTTCCCCAAATGGTTTTTTCCCCAATGGGTTTTAAGGTGGGTTTTTTTTTGAGGAGTTCTTTAAATTCGCCCTAGGGCGTGGCTGTCCCTAGAACGTTTGTCCCTTTAAAATGGGCTTTTTAGAAGTGGTTGTCCTAATTTTTTTTAAACTTTGCTCGAATGGTCCCTCCCGAGGAGTGGTCCCCGAGGAGTTTGCCCCAAATGGCTGCCCCAACTGGCCCCCCCTGAGGACTGGCCCTTTCCCCAAAACTTTTGTTAATGGGTTTTCCCCAGAAGTTCCGTCCCCCAAAAAAGGGCGTCCTAGAGGGGTGGCTTCCCCAAAAAAGTGGGTTTTTAGAGGAGTGGTTGTCCCAAGGACGTGGCTTTCCCAAGAGGAGTGGCTGCCCTAAAAGGGCGGGGTTTCCCTAAACGTGGTCGTTAGAGGACGGGTCCCGCCTCAGGAGGGCTGCCCTAAGGACCGGGGTCAGGAGTGGTTTCCCAGAACGGGTTTTCCTAGAGGGGGGTCTTTGAGGACTGGCTGCCCAGAGGACGTGGCTGTCCCAGGATGGGGTTTTATGTGGACAGAAACGTATCTTATGAACCTCACATTGCCAGAAGAGAAGATGAGCGTAAAGAAGAAGAAGAACTATGGAGCGAGCTCTTTGTTCCTGGAGGCCAGAGAACCCGTGAATTAATAATGAATGAAATGATGATATTAACGAGTTTATTCAGCATCACGGTCAGAGAGGATCGACCTCGTGCTCATGCTTTATGTCTTTTTCCGAGGCCTCGTAGCTCCATAAGACCAATGCTGATGACGTATGTACATAATATTCGTATTTTTCATATTATTTGTATTTATTGTGCATTTCTCTTTTTATTCTCTTTTTATTTTTATTTATTTTTTTACATATAATGCATTTTTTTATTAGTCTATTATTAGTATTTATAGTGTTGTTTTCTTATGATATACAGGATGTATCTATATATATATTTTTTTTTTTTCATTTAAAAGGCCCATAAGACCGATGTTGATGACACTTTTTAAAAGTAAACATCGCTATTGTGAGAGCATAAAATATATTAAATAAAATGTCAATTATCATAAGATAAATGTGATTAATGTCATATATATATATATATATTAAACTTTGCTCAGCAATGCCGTCTACCATCGCCAGTAGGGATGCATAATGTTCCAACTCCGATTGGCCAAAAGAATATATGCACCCTTCACTAAGCCCCGCCCCCACACATAGCCACGCCCCCGTGGAGCCCACACTGCCACTAATGTCAAAAGTCAAAGTCATCTTTATTGTTAATTTTCCAATGTTGAACATAAAGAAAATGCATTTAACAGTTAACAACAACAACAACAACAACAACAAAGAACATGTAGACAACATATATTTGATGATTTAAGAACTATAACAAAAATGTATAAGTGTATTTTAGCAGCACGATAAATAGTTTTTAAAGAAAAAGAATTTAGTAGACATACAAAAGGGACAATATGGGTTTGAAGGGCAATTATCCAGAGGTAAAAAGATAGAAGGTGGAAAGACTGAAGGCAATTAAAATAAAGGACACCGCTGTTCCTCTTTATTCACCGTTAGAGTCGTTAAAAAGCAGAAGCAGCGTGGGTACACACGCAACTTCAGGAGCTGGACAGGCTGAGACCTTCTAATGCTGCTTAACGATGTGCTAATGCACTCAGAATGTAGGTTATTACCTCGTTATTGTATTATTATCACGCGGTTTTCAACTTCAGTTTCAGATGTCATTGCACGGAGCTCGAGCTGCGACTACGAGTGCAAAGGAGCGGTAAAAAGTGCAGCGCGGGGTTTTCTTTTCATACAAATTTAATGAGCAAAATGTAATATTCCCACCGAACAGCCACCGCTTCCCCTTCTTTAATTTGTACGTGTGCGACGATAAAATAACTCAACAACTTGATCTTAATTCAGCCGGTTGACGTGTTAACGTTAGCTAGTTAGGTTAGCCGGTTGACGTGTGAATGTTAGCTAATTAGATTAGCCGGTTGACGTGTGAATGTTAGTTTATTAGATTAGCCGGTTGACGTGTGAATGTTAGCTAGTTAGATCTTGAGAGTCCAGTCGAGGCTGACGGGAACCTCTGTGTTACTGGTACTTCATCTAATTAGATTAGCCGGTTGACGTGTTAACATTAGCTAGTTAGATTAGATTAGATGGAGTCTAACTTTAGCTAGTTAGATTAGCCGGTGGATGTGTTAACGTTAGCTAATTAGATTAGCCGGTTGACGTGTTAACATTAGCTAGTTAGATTAGATGGTTAATGTGCTAACTTTAGCTAGTTAGATTAGCCGGTGGATGTGTTAACGTTAGCTAATTAGATTAGCCGGTTGACGTGTTAACTTTCGTTTATTAGATTAGCCGAATGACGTTTTAACGTTAGCTAGTTAGATTAGACGAATGACGTGTTAACGTTAGCTAACCAGATAAGCCGGTTGATGTGTTAACGTTAGCTAATTAGATTAGTCCAGGGGTGCTCAATACGTCGATCGTGATCTACCAGTCGATCGCGGCGTAGTATTGGTAGATCGCATGATATTTTAAAAAATTGGCCTGCCCCCCTGAAATCTCTAGCCGCCACCCTGTAATTTTCTCTCCAGCTCCAGATTACAGCATTACCTCTGGATTAGTCGGTTGATGTGTGAACGTTAACAAATTAGATTAGCCGGTTGACAAACACCCACAACTTTCCTTTCACAATAGAATTAGCTCACGCCGCGTCACCGTTACCCGTTGGGATGTTTAAGGCCGCCCCGGTGAACCGATCCCCCTCGAGCCACATCTGAATCCCCCCCCCCCCCCCATAACTGGAGGCCATGAAGGCGCCCAGGGTTATTAATGTAGAGCCCCCCCCCCCTCTCACAATGTACAGTACAGACCACGGTGGCTCCTAAATGCCGTAATACTGCCAAGATTCACTTGAAACTACTTCACCAGCAAAAAAATACAGTTCCACAGAGGCATGTGTCTCCTAAATAATGGATGTTACAACAGAGCCCCCCCCCCCACACACACACACATACAGCCAGAGCTGTAGCACTGAATCGTCCTCTTGCATTTCATTGACTGCCTCGGTGCGGCGGCGCTCTCGCCTCAGACCACTTCTTTACCTCCATGACGGGAACACAGTTGGACGTCCCGTCTGCCGGCGGGGGGGTCGGGGCTCTTCTCAGTAAACAGCTTACGCAGGTTTAAAGAGTAACCGTAGACTTTCACTGGTGTGACTGTACGGCGAGGAAGCCAGTCAATGCTGGTGTTCCTTAATGATTTATTGGTTTATTGGAGTTTAATAATGTAGTTTTTTAAATAAAAGGGCAGTTATTGTTTGAAAGCACCGTCTACTATACAGTAGTATACTATATAGTACAACCTTCCCTTCAAGACTGAGGTCCCATTTAGGACTCATCAGTGTTATTAAATTAAATAAATGTCCTCTTATGAGACCCCCCTCCTCTAAAGTGTTGACCCTTTTTTCACAACATTTTTTAAAAGTTGTTTAAGTGGATCAACTTAAATGAGTGTAAAGTTAAACTTTTTTATTTATTGTTTTTATTGACATTTTTGTTATTTTTGTTGTATAGATTTTAGGATGTTTTAATTATGTGATGTAAAGTGTCTTTGAGTACCTTGAAAAGCGCTTTATAAATTGTACACACTATTATTAGGATATTTGAAGGAAGAGCAATGGCACACATTACCAACATCAAAGTGTATGTTATGCCAATGACTTCATTCGACACCCATACTGTGAATGGAGCTAACGGAGTTCATTCCGTTAGCACTGTTGCCCTCGTTGGCGCTGTTAGCACCGTTAGCGGCAAGCACTGTTAGCTGAAAGGTAAGATAAGGTAAGGTTAGGGTGTTTATGGTCATTGTAAAAACACAAATCTTGTTTGTTACCAAAAGCAATCTGCCAGCAATCACATCAATGTAAGCACCGTTAGCTGAAAGGTAAGGTACGGTAAGGAAGTTTATTGTGAGTGTAAAAACATGCAACGAAATTAAGTTGGCGAAAAACACCGTTGGCTCCAAGCACCGTTAGCCGTAAGCACCGTTAGCTGAAAGGTATAAAAAGGAAGTTTATCAGAGTAAAGGCATGCAACGAAATTATACACGCGAAAACACTGTTGATGTAAAAGCACCGTTAGCCGCAAACACCGTTAGCTGAAAGGTAAGGACGTTTTTTGTAAAAACATACAACGAAATGAAGTTGGCGAAAAGCACCGTTAGCCGCAAGCTGCCGGTTCTGTGTAGGCGTCATATCTGCTAACGCAGTGGGCCAATATTGTGTATAATAATAATAATGTCTGGATAAAGTTTGTTTTTTCTTTAATTGCTGAGTAGTCCAAGATAAAAAAAAGTCCAAGCAGAGACTCTCCAGTCAGTGTCATAACCAAAATGTCAAGGTCAAAGTTAATGAGCGGTGGAAAAGGGCTCGCTTGTCGCTCTGAGGCAGAACATTAAAACACTTTTAAGTCCTTTTGCTTCAGACGCTGTCGATGCATTTCTCAAATTTGGAAAGAAGGTGTATTCAAACCTCTCACCTCCGCTCCGACTCGTCCCATTGGTCTCGTGAGGTCGTCCCTCAGTCCTCCGTCCACCGTTCCTCCTCTTCCACATTGTGCTGACAGGATTCTCCTTCCCACTTTGCTCCCGCCATAATTACTTCGGGGGCACTTTAAACAATGAGTATGTTTTTTTGTTTTGTTTTTGCAACCTTTCCCTTCCCGGGCATCAAATGCTGCTCCGTCAGCGGCCGCCGGCGTCCTGACGCCGTCCGTCAGCACCCGAATGAGACACTAACTTCCTTATTAGACGCTCCGGACCCGGCGCTGGAAGTCCGCTAATGGATGAAACCGACGCAGGACTTTCACCCAGGGGACCAGCGTGCATGTTAGTCTTTACTTTCGTGATTCCCTTATCTCGCCATGTAACGTCTCCAGCTTAAATTACAGCGATGACTTTGGGAGTGATTTGTTTGAGTGGAATCCGAGCCAATCAGTAACTGTCTGAGAAGTCTCTGTGGGCTGGAAACGTCAATATCATTTCCATTCGGCGTTGTTTTTCCCATCAATCCTGAAATGCACTTCATGGTTTCCTTTTTACGATCAGCATTGACTCGAGATCTTGTAAACAAGCTGATGGAGAGGCATCGATTTCCTCTCTCGCCCCCCGTGTCGATGGAGTTTAGAAGGTATGATTTCAATGTTGGTTCTTATTTATTCTCATTAGTAGCTCAGTGTTTGAGTTTTAAAAAAAATTAATCCAATGAAATCTAGATTGTAAAAAAGACGTTGCTTAAGCTACAGAACAGACGTACCTATTACATATAAATATATATATATGTATATATATATAACAATCATCTTTATTTGTTGTATTGCTTCAACCCAACTTTGACCATTTCACTAACTTATGCATTCTTGTTGCCTAAACTCAACCTTTTCATTTCAGGTTAATTTTATTATTACTCTTTTTTTGTACATATTTTGCATTTACTTGTTATTATGCATTTTTCTAATATTATTGTTTGTATTTATCGTGCATTTTTCTCATTCGTCTATTTTTTATACATATTGTGAATTCTTCTTATTCTGTTCTTTGTATTTATTGTGCATTTGTCTTATCCTTCTATTCTATGTTTTTTACATGTTCTGCATTGAAAATGTTTTACACATTTCACAACGTTATGCATTCCAAACTTTTTGATACGCGTTGCAAAAAAGGTCGACGCCGCCGCGTCGATCCAGCTTCAAGTTAGCGATCGAGAACTCCCAAATCCAGACTCCACATCATGACATCATGACATTATGACATCATGACATTATGACATCTGGACATTATGACATCACAACATAACGACATCATGACATTATGACATCATGACATCACAACATAACGACATGACATTATGACATCATGACATTATGACATCATGACATTATGCCATCTGGACATTATGACATCACGACATCACAACATTACGACATCATGACATCATGACATTATGACATTATGACATCATGACATCACAACATAATGACATCATGACATTATGACATCATGACATTATGACATCATGACATTATGCCATTTGGACATTATGACATCACGACATCACAACATAACGACATCATGACATTATGACATCATGACATCACAACATAACGACATCATGACATTACGACGTTACGACGTTACATTACGACGTTACATTACGACATTACAACATTATGACATCATAACATCATGACATTACGACGTTACATTACGACGTTACATTATGACATTACAACATCATGACATTATGAACATTATGACATCATGACATTACGACGTTACATTATGACATCATGACATTATGACATTATGACATCATGACATGGCATCATGACATCATGACATTACGACATCATGACATCACGACATTATGACATCACGACATTACGGTGTCTCTGGGTGAAGAGGCGGTCGCAACATCGTGCAGAAAAAGCAAGAGGTCGAAGAAAATGTTCTTTTCTTGGTAGCAGGCGAACAACGAGAGACGCCTCGCTGCGTGAGGCGGCTGGCATTTGAGTCGTTACACCGGCTGCTCTGCACCTCTGACAGAATCTTTCTCTTCTAATCAGTCCGGTCCAACCTTTTAAAAGCACCGTGTGCACAAAAAAAGAACCGGGTACAACACGAGGGCCCTTGGTTTGTTGCCCAAAAGCCAGAAAGCGGTCCTGTTCCGTAAAGCTTGTCGGTGCTCACCTCAGCACATCACGGTGCGAATGGACCATTAAGCTAATAGTGCCGAACCGACAAAACACACATTCAGCCGCCATTACCAAACTCATAGGGAGCCAATTACGGCAAATCCCCTTTGAACGATGCAGGAGCCTCTTCCCAAGTAGACGGAAAAAACACCAAAACCACAATTAACGGCGAGCGGCCGTTAAAATAACCTCCGTTCTCAAAGCTGTCGAGACGTTTGTTGTTCGAGACGCATCTAGAGCAGATCGTACTGCGGGGAACGGAGAGGCGTCCCAGATGTGAAACACCGGAGAGTCTTTGGGGATTTCCCCTTTCTGGCAGGAAAACAATTGGATTAAACGCAGTGGTTCTCAAACGGTGGGGCGCGTCCCTCTAGTGGGGCGCAGGGGTACTACAGGTGGAAATGCAGAAAGAACTTTATTAAGAACTTCTCATGTACACAAGTTCAAAGTACACAGACATAATAACCAGCTTCCACCTTCAGTCCGGGAGGCAGACACAGTCACCTCGTTTAAGAGTAGACTTAAGACCTTCCTCTTTGACAGAGCTTATAGTTAGGGCTGAATCAGGTTCACCTGGTCCAGCCCCTTGATATGCTGCTATAGGCTTATAGCTGCCGGGGGACGTTTTAGGATGCACTGAGTACCTATCTCCTCTTTTTTCTCCTTAAGGATGAATTTTCATCTCTCAATCACACGTTACTAACTCTGCTTTCTCCCGGAGTCCTTGACTTCACGTCTCATGGGGTCATCGGACCCTATGAGACGGCATAGATCCTATCTGCCTGATGGATCATCGAGGTCTGGGTCGTGGAATTCCTGCTCCTGACTACGCCACTGTCCTGTTGAGACTCCGCCCACTGTTGAGACTCGCCCTCCTCCTCCCCACCGCCATCTGCCTGATGGATCGTGGAGGTCTCCATCGTGGAATATGCCTACTATGAACTATTCATACACTCTGTCATATTCATTGAATGTATTTAAACTCTAAATCTGTCCTTCTGGTCACATGACATCTATTGCATCTGTCCATCCTGGAGAGGGATCCTCCTCTGTTGCTCTCCTCCAGGTTTCTTCCCTTTTTTTCCCCCTGAAGGGTTATTTGGGAGTTTTTCCTGGTCCGATGTGAGGTTTTGGTGCAGGGATGTCTATGTGTACAGATTGTAAAGCACTCCGAGACAAATTTGTAATTTGTGAAATTGGGCTATACAAATAAACTGAATTGAATTGAATACTAAGTCATTCATAAATACATGTTGTCTGTAGCTTCGTGAACACGTTTACGTGAACACGTTTACGTGAACACGCAACGGTGGAGACTGTCGGAGACTCGCTGATTCTTTGTGTTTTGCCAAAAGCCAATCTACGTGAGATCGGCTTTTCTGCTGTCGCCCTTCAAAACAAAAGCTCAACATTGAGCCTGAATTGAGATTGGCTTTTCTGCTGCTGCCCTTCAAAACAAAAGCTCAACATTGAGTTTGAAATGAGATTGGCTTTTCTGCTGCTGCCTTTCAAAACAAAAGCTCAACATTGAGCTTGAATTGAGATTGGCTTTTCTGCTGTTGCCCTTCAAAACAAAAGCTCGACATCGAGTCCGAATTGAAATTGGCTTTTCTGCTGCTGCCTCGCCGTCGGCTGCTCGATGCCGCTGATAAAGACTGAGCCGACTCCCCAAAAACGACATATTCTGTAATCTGTCCCGAACTGACCGAATGTACTGCATGTGATCTGAGAGACGTACAAGATGAAGTTAGTTTATTGATTAGGCTCCATTATCCTATATAAATATATGCAGACTACAGATGCAAATTAGCTGAAGCTACACTCTGGTACAGAGCATCGAATGGAGACATTTATGTTTTAACTGTACATGGTCTCTTTTAAATAAAGATAATTATATATATATATACATATCTTTGTATGTAGGGAGTCTTTTGAGTGTGGTAGTGGGTTGAAAAAGTCTAGCCAATAGCCTTCAGAAGTGCTCTGACTACACTTAGTTTGACGTGTTCTGCAAAGCTCGAATCTCCTCAATCAAGAATCCATGAATTCCTCTCTGAATGCCATCAACATCCCCATCGAAACCACCTCAACCACAAGGTCTCAGATTTCCATCACAGTGGGAACCAAAATGCGCCTGTCAAATAAGTACTTTTGGGCAATTTCAGGACCATGTAACCAATAATCAAGTGTGCCCCCGGCAAATAGGTAATTTGCCTTTTTTCTCCCCACAATATTTCTTGTCACTTTCCAGATTGCCAGTCAGAGCGTGTCGATGGCTGTATTCCGGTGTCTGCTGTGAAGCCTTGAGAACTGAACCTGAATAACACCCCGTACATAATCAGAGTAAAACGCCTGAGTGATGGGAGCATTTGATGGAATTCATTGAGTCCTCCTCACTATGCAGTCAGTCCACAGCAGAGTGCATCCTTCCCCTCAGGTCGGTATTAATCGTGAGCGACGTTGATGAAGTTTTGGTTAGAATAAATACGTATTTAATGTCACGTAGGAGAGGCAGAGTGAAGGTGGTGTTTCTTTTCACCCGACTTGCCCAGAGTACGGTCTCGCCCATCGGCCCCTTTGCTAAAAACAAGATTTTCTTGACTGATTGACTTATTGATCTGTGGAAGTGTCCGCTCGCCACACGGCCAGCGTGGGCTTAGAAGACACTAAGCAGCGGCGACGGGTTAACGCCCACCGCCCCTTTAAACACCAAACCTTTGCTCAGACACGGAGCGACTGTGACAATCGACAAAAGCAACTCTGACTTGGAATCAGCGGGCTCATCTCAGCCTCCCGGTGTCAATACAATCAGCCAATAAGTGCACGTTGAAGTGGTGGTGCCGAGCTACTGATAGTCATTTCCCCCTGACGCGACAGGAGAGCTTTCAATGGGGCGGCTTGATGGAAACCCACGTGCAGAACGATAACACTCGGCATGATGCGATACGGTGGGGGGGGCAATGTGTTCATAGACGGAAAAGACGAATCCTTCAACTTGACAGTCACTTGTTGTGACACACACACACACACACACCAGTTGTATCTGGTTTTCGACACTCAAGCAGCTCTGGGGACGACGTCGGGTCACATGTCTGCTGGAGTGGTTCAGGCTGCAAGATCTCAACAACTGTTGGATGACGTCCATCACGTATATATAAATATGTATATATACATATATATATATATATAAATATATATCTATATAAATATGTATATATACATATATAAATATGTATATATACATATATATATATATGTATCTATATATATAGATACATATGTGGTGGACGTCAAAATATATTAATATTTGACCAATTATTAAATGGGTAGATTACATCATATTGTTTCATAGCCCTGAAGTAATACACACATCGCATAGAGGGATGATGAGGTGTGTGTGTGTGGGGGGGACGGGCGGGTCTCTCTCCTGACCACCAGGGGGCGACTCCTCTGGTTGTATAGAAGTCTATGCTTCATGTGTTAAAGCTGCATTCTCTCTCCTGACCACAAGGGGGCTCCTCTGGTTGTATAGAAGTCTATATAGTGACTCTACTTCTCTTGATGTATTCCCTCAGTAAACATTGTAAACATGAGTTTATGTCTCAGTCTCTAGTTTCTAGTCTTCTTCTATACAGCCTGATGTCATCATTTGGTACTTTATGGTCCAATCAGACGTCACGATGACTCTACGTCATATTCTCATATCTAGTCCATGAGTAAAGTTCTCATATGGATGTCATTCAGACTGCTGTGAGGACACGCTCAGCTCTGCTTGATGAAAAACCCGCCAGACGTTTCCATCCGCCTGAGTTCTACCTTGTGTTTTGCGCCAATTAGCAAATATTAGTACGCCATCATTCTGAACTAAGACAAGCGCGGTAACCATTAGCTGCTCCACATTAGCATAATAACATTGTCACCCTGACGGCGGTGAATAAATCACAGCGCTGCAGAGGAGGGGAGGAAATGTGTTTTCATCTGGATGGACAAACACTGTTTACATTTTCATTGTGACCTAATTAGCATGCCGGCGATAGCATTTAGCTTAAAATACCGCTACATCTGGGTTAATTAAACTTATTTTTCTCAAAAGAAAAAAGGCTATTTCTTAATGATTTGCAACAAGCGGTACTTTTTTTATGATTAAAAGTCATTAAAATAGAGAGATTGCATCGGGAAACGTCTCCGACTGCAACCTGAAATACTATCAATCCTACTTTGAGATCAATAGCATTTTGTTATTTAGATGACTCGAGAGGCTTTATTTTATTTTTCCCGCCTCGGCCTCTTTTTTTAACCGCCAACGCGAGTGGAGCTTCAGCCGTTTGCATAAAACATGACTACCGCTTCAGACCCTGTGCCCTCCGTAATAAATCAAATGCGTGTTGTTGCTCGTAAATCGTGCATCTGCTTCATCGCCCCGCCGAGACCCCCGCCGCAGAGCTACAAGACGCCCGTGTGAGAGGCAGGACTCTCGGCCCTCCGGAGGGTCCGCGTCCTATCGCTCCCTCAGGAAGCCATTACCCGGGAACTAGCTTCTGTTTACAGCGAGAGCGCCGCGGACACGGGAGGACCACGCGGAAACACGTCGGTCTGGTCCACCGAGATAAAGACCGGCTTTAAAAAGAAGAAATCCGCCCGCGAAGGCATCGTGAGGATAATGGAGAATGAAAACAACGAGTCAGAGTCATGTGATAACGGCCTTTATTAGCTCCGCAGAAGAAAGTAACTTATCATATTTACATCTGCATCGCTTCAGCTTTCTGTAAATAACCATGAAATATGACTTATAGGTCCAGCTGTGCTTTCACGCAACATCTGTTCCCTCCTCCTCCTCCTCCTCCTCCTCCTCCTCCTCCTCAGTGGTCTTTTGTCTCAGGAATGTGGCAAAAGACAGATTTTATTGTGTTGCCTCATATAACCTACCGGGGGGGGGGATGTGAATTCATCTCGAGCTGTAATCTGTATTGGGTTCATTTAATGGCGGCATTTTTGTTTTACAGTGTACACTGTCCCTTTAATTTAAATCGATTTGTAGAAGTTCCGATCGCACGCAACAAAAACCGCATCGTCAACGACGATAACGTCTGGGCTTCCCGGGTAACGTTTTGTAATCCGCCGACAGCGTTTCTAATCAGGCGTTTTTCACACGCCGTCCGTGATCTCAATGCTCTGCAATGTGCAGATATGCCTCAGAATCAATTTGCGTAAGTAATCCACCTAATCGGGAGAATAAAGCCGGCAGATAAACCCTCGCAAGGCCGGAGAGGAGAGGAGGCGGGGTCAAACGCAGACCGGTCCAAAGAAACAAACAAAAAGCCACAAGACTGGGTTTCCTGTGAAGACGGGGGTTTATTTTGAAAAACCTGCATTCATGTTTTAAAAGGAGGAACGGGGTCGGGTTAGAACAACAAACCAATCAACTTTGAGTTATTTAAATCTACATCTGTGATTTAAGTAATGTAACAACATCTCCAACTTCGACTGGAAGGGCCTATGTGGAATATAATAGTCATAACTATGTTATTATTAGTGTTTAACAACCCGGAACTAAGAATCCCTTTTTTCTTAGTTCTCTTCACGAAGGCCTACGTGTTTCTACAGGAGCCCAGAAGGAACAAACTTAACCCCGAATAGATCGGATCCTACGTGTTGTTAGGCTAGCATGTGTCTACAGTAGCCCAGAAGGGACAAACTTAACCCGACTAGATCGGATCTTACGTGTTGTTAGGCTAGCATGTGTCTACAGTAGCCCAGAAGGGACACACTTAACCCGAATAGATCGGATCCTACGTGTTGTTAGGCTAGCATGTGTCTACAGGAGCCCAGAAGGGACCAAATTAACCCAGACTAGATCGGATCCTACGTATTTTTAAGTTAGCATGTTTCTACAGGAGCCCAAAAGGGACAAACCTAACTCCGACTCTATAGAAAGAATCCTACGTGTTGCGGTACCTCCTGGAGGCCACTGTGGTTCTACAGGAGCCCAGAAGGGACAAACGTAACCCCGACTCTGGATAGCCAGACATTACAACAATCCACCAACACAAGTGTCTATTAACAGAATTCATCAGCATCTTTCTACTTATTGTTGGCTTCACAGCTTCACGGAAACATTCACAAGTCCACCGGTGACAGTGTGAACTGGCTGGTGGCGGCGGATGAAGTTCTCCTCTTCTTCTTTCTATCCTGTTGCCAAATGCGATCAGACAACCGTCCCTCACGTGTGACACGTGTGATCGTAGCGCTGGAGTCGTGCAGCTCGTTATGCGTCGGTCCTGACTGTTTATCCTTTGGATCGGCCGTTGTTCCTCTGCAACTTGTTCATTAAGATCTGGGCTCGATCCTCCGGAGGCTCCTCCTCCGATGCGGCGGCCACAATCATTTGGTAGATTCTGGAGCTTTGGCCGGCTGCCTCTTTTCTAATGTGTTTGGAGAATTGGCCGATCTCCAGAGTTCTTGTGTGTTATGAGGTTTTTAATTTGGAGATATTTCAAAAAAAATTGCTTTGGATCACCTCCAAACTTTACACTTACACCCCCCAGAAGGCACGGCTATAATTACTGCATACATGTGTGACTTGTACGACTCGGTAAATGGGCCTTTTGCATTTCTAGCCTGCCGATCACTCAAAGCGCTGGACACAACATGCCAATGTCAACACACACACACACACACACACACACACACACACACTAAGAGGCTGTCAAAACCGGCCATGTTCCACCCTTTGATTAGTTGTCAACCCGCTCTGCACGAACACCCTTGTTTTACCGCCTGCAGCCCCGGTCGGTGAGCTGTGGGGGGAGGAGGATTGGTTCGCTCATTACCTGAACTCAGAAACAGCCGTGACGCTTTACCAAAGAAAGAAAAGACTTTAATTCTAAACGGAGCCCGATTACATGAAGGGACCGACCAGTGAAGCCTCGAGTGACGTCGAGGGCTAAATTGAACTGTGAAGCTGTGGCTGCAAAACATTTGTTTCACTAAGCACAAACTAAATGTACAAGCCTTAAAAAGACAAATAAAACACACTTTGCTGACGCAGAATCCTCACACAGCAAACTCAGAGCTCCACAAAGGGTTTCCTGGGTTTGCATCACGAGGCTTCTAGTGTACTTACTTGTTGTCTCTTTCCCAGAGTGAACACATCCGTTACCTTCCTCTCTCCCGGTCGTGAGTCATGAGTCAGCAGGATATTCCCGCTGTCTCTCTCAGAGGTGGAACCCGGCCAAAAGAGATGTATTTTCGTTCCAGTGTGTCCTGGTTCCACCCCGGAGCCGAAAGAACCTCTACTGGGTCTGACCAGGAGGACCTTGAACACATGTTGACCCACCTCAGCCCCGACGGACGGCCCTGCCGAGGAAAAACAAGGCTTACGTGTTTTCTAACTTGCATTTTCTCTAGTGACCACCAGGGGGCGACTCCTCTGGTTGTATAGAAGTCTATGCTGCATGTGTTAAAGCTGCATTCTCTCTCCTGACTAGCAGAGGGCAACTCCTCTGGTTGTATAGAAGTCAGTCTATGCTGCATGTGTTAAAGCTGCATTCTCTCTCCTGACCAGCAGGGGGCGACTCCTCTGGTTGTATAGAAGTCTATGCTGCATGTGTTAAAGCTGCATTCGCTCTCCTGACCACCAGGGGGCGACTCCTCTGGTTGTATAGAAGTCTATGCTGCATGTGCTGAAGCTGCATTCTCTCTCCTGACCAGCAGGGGGCTCCTCTGGTTGTATAGAAGTCTATATAGTGACTCTACTTCTCTTGCTGTATTCCCTCAGTAAACATTGTAAACATGAGTTCATGTCTCAGTCTCTAGTTTCTAGTCTTCTTCTATACAGCACGATGTCATCATTAGTAAATATGGCGACGCCTCTTCTGCTTGAAGGTTGAGTGAACAAAGTAAAACTCGTGGTGCTGATCTAGAATTATTTTTTACGTTAACATGTGCTGACTTTTAAATGTCAGTGTCGTTAAAAGGAAAATAAGAACCGGAGACGCCGTCAGGAAGACCCGAAAAGAGACGAGCGGCCATCTGCTGAGCTCCCATTGGCTGCCTGGAGACGCCTCCCTCGGGACTCACTGCAGCCAGCCACCTCTCTCTCTCTCTCTCTCCCCCTCTCTCCATCCCTCTCTCACTCTCCCTCTCTCTCCCCCTCTCTCCATCTCTCTCTCTCTGTCTCCCTCCCTCTCTCCCCCTCCCTCTCTCTCCCCCTCTTTCCATCCCTCTCTCACACTCCCTATCTTTCCCTGCCTCCCCCCTCTCTCTCTATCTCCCTCCCTCTCTTCCTCTCTCTCTCTCCCCCTTCTCTCTCTCTCCTCCTTCTCTCTCTCCCTCCCTCCCCACTCCCCTTTCTACCTCCCTTCTCCCTCTCTCTCCCTCTCTCTCTCTCCTCCCTCTCTCTCCCCTTCTCTTTCTCTCTCCTTCCCTCTACTTCTCCCCCCCTTCTCTCTCCCCTTCTCTCTCTCTCTCTCCCCCTTCTCTCTCTCCCTCTCTCCCCCTTCTCTCTCTCTCCTCCATGCCGTCCTCTCTCCACTTGTACTATTCTATATTTTTTTAATAGCGACGCTGAGAGAAACAAAGTTAAGTTCAAAGGGCTGAACTGTAACTTTGTTTCTTTCTCACATCTTCAACACGATTGTTTCATTAGTTCATTTCATTTTGTTCTATTCAATTTGTTGTATCTATTGTGTACATGGTGTATGTAATATTTACTTGGATGGAATCCAGAGGCCGTAAAGAAACAATGTTCCCAGGATCAATAATAAATAATAATAAAGTAACTATGTATCCATTACAGTTACACTCCATCACAATGAAAGCTGCAGGCGTTTGAGGTGTTGGATTAAAACCTCTTGAATGTGCTGAGTCAGGATCTCGTGTCTTTGGGGGGGGGGCAGAACCCTATTGATGGCTACACATTAAGTTAAAGGTTGTGAAGTTTAAAGCCTAAAACACGCGTCGGCCTGTGATGCAGCAGCCGTGTGACCGACGGGAGGACACGGACCGAAGTCCAGGAGCATTTCATAAATATACTTATTGAGGCTTATGAGCAATTGTCATGATATGGCAATAATACGACTTTTAGTACTCTACAGATTCAAAGTTAAACAGAACACATAAATCAGACAACCATATTTAATTGAATTCTTATTTATTTGTGGTTATTTATTCTAATAATAAAAAAACTCTAACTTTTTTTATTTCTTTTTTTAATTAATAAATATATTTATTGATTTGTGTGTGTCTACAGACAGGACACACAACAAAGATCACAAAGAAAACATGAAATGATCCTCATCATGGGGCGTGTGTTGCCCCTCTCGTGACATCAGGGGCAACGTGGTGTTCCTGAGGGGCCGTTTGGCCGCTGCCTTGGTGTGTGTGTGTGTGTGTGTGTGTGTGTGTGTGTGTGTGTGTGTGTGTGTGTGTGTGTGTGCGTGTACATGTGCGTGTGTGTGTGTGCTCCCATCCCTGGCTACCGGCCTCGGATCGTAACTAAAAGTGAAACCAGAGAACCGGGGGATCCACACGGTGAAGATGTGACTCCCTTTGGTTCTCAAAGGACCGCCACGGAGCAGCAGACGCTTCGTAGCCGCACGCCGAGCGACTCCTCCAGACTCCTCCAGACGGCAGATGGCGGAGACTCGGCGGCGGCGGCGGCGATCTGAAATAGAAGCGCGGCGGCGGCTGCTTGAGGTTCATTATTAGAACCTCCAGCTGGCGAATCGGAGAGGAGGCGACCCGCTGAGCGCCTCGCATCCAATGCGGGTCGTGAGGAACCATGTTTTCTCTTTCTTCTCGTAACGATGCATCTCGTTGTTACATCGATGGTGAGCGATGCGATCCGAAATGACATCGAGAAATGTGAAAATAAAAGTGAAAGGTTCAGAGAGTAACGATAAAACCCGGAGTGGCCAACTCCTTACTAATTAAAGTAGCTTGGGTAATAATTAATTGATTAATCGACAGTCAGGTGGCGTTGAACAGTATCTACACACACAGATGCTGTTTTTATATTTTAAATTTTAAATGTTCATTCAGCCACTTTCTTTGTCAATGGAAAAAAGGATAATAATGAATAGATTGCTTAAAAAATGAAATACAAATGAAACAAATAAAACTAAATAATTTTAATAATAATCATCCACTGCTGTGTGTAGTATTGTATTTGCCTTTAAAGAGCCTTTGATTGATTGATTCATGAGAATTTCAACAAAAAAATTCTCCCACAAAAATGTAAAGAAGATTACGAGCTGTTCCTTTAAGGCAAAGGAACGCTAAAAAGGGGCGGAGCTCCGAATGCAGAAGGCCACGGAGGCGTCAGAAGTTCAATATATTGCTAATTATTGGATAGCGTGTTTGGTGTTTATTCATTTAAAAAGACCACAAGGGTTAGAAAAATAATAACAATTGTGATAAAAAATCTCTATTTAATTTAAATCCTTATAAAAATGATGTAAATGTCGAGTGTCAGAAAACACACACACACACACACACATCACTCGGATGTGCTCGTGTGTGCTCTCACGTGTGGCATAGATTCAAATCTCAATTGAAAAAAACCACCCAAAAACATCTTTTATCAGGATCTTTATGCTTACGTGAGATTTAAGGAGAAATCCCTCCGGATGATGAAGGAGAAGGTCGACCAGAACGGATCATCGACGCATCGTAAAAAAACAAAAGACCTTGGAGAGCGATCTGTGCTAATAATGCTAACGAAGCCGTGCTCATCCCTCAGCCCTGCTAATCACATCATCACCAAATATTGTCCGTGTGACAATAACGTTGATGGATGTGAAGGTCGTTCATCACAGCCGCCGCGGCCTCCTGCTATCAGCTGCTGGCAGCGGCTTTTAATCATCCTCTTATGGATGAAGCCGCTGCTACATCATCCAATACTGCACATCCTTGCAGAGTGGGAGAAATGTTATTTTAAAAAAAGTTGCAAAGCTGGTAGATTGCGAGACTCGCTCACTGCGGCGGGGGTCGGGGTGGGGGGGGGGGGTCGGGTGGTCTCTCGCTTTCAATCTCCCAGCGCCGCATATACGAGACGACGGGCAGAGGAGCGGCGTATCGACGACCTGCAGCTCGTGCGTCAGATCGGATCGCAGCCGGAGCGGAGAGCACGAAAAAAAAAGGTAAATTACGTGAGGACGGAATTTTTTTCTGTGCCAGAAACGTAGACACACCTTGAGACCCAATGTTTTACATTCTCCTTCAGACCTCCAGAGTAGTGACATAGAGCCACCTTTGAGCGTGCACGTACGTGCACGCTCAAAGGTGGCTCTATGTCACTACTATGTTACTACTATGTTACTACTATGTTACTACTATGTTACTACTATGTTACTACGCTGTTACTACTATGTTACTACTCTGTTACTACTATGTTACTACTGTTACGACTATGTCACTACTATGTTACTACTATGTTACTACTCTGTTACTACTATGTTACTACTATGTTACTACTCTGTTACTACTATGTTACTACTATGTTACTACTATGTTACTACGCTGTTACTACTATGTTACTACTATGTTACTACTCTGTTACTACTATGTTACTACTATGTTACTACGCTGTTACTACTATGTTACTACTATGTTACGACTATGTTACTACTATGTTACTACTATGTTACTACTCTGGAGGTCTGAAGGAGAGGCGGGCCTCATTTTGGTCTCC